>NC_068981.1:101763448-101769339 GCF_001194135.2 Octopus bimaculoides
CACTGTAAAGTGATTGGCATTAGGAAGGGCATCTGGCCATAAAAACCAAGCCAAATCAGACTGGAACCTGGTGCAGCTCCCTTGCTTGCCAGCTCTGGTCAAACCATCCAAACCATGCCAGCATGGAAAATGTATGTTAAAAGATGATGATGATGATGATGATGTCATAACCATGTGGTTCTGGGTCTGATCTCACAGCATGACATCATTGACAAGTGCTATATACAATAACCTCAGACTAACCAATGCCTAGTATTCTTTACTGTTTCACTGTTTGCGAGACATATGGTAAGGTCTCATAGATTTGTTTTACTGTTGAATTTGTTTTTCATGAAAGATTTTTTTACTCCATGGAGAAGTCGAGTGTAACAAACATCCAACTGTTCTTGAAACCTTATGAAATGATTCTGTGGCATGGAAGAGAACTAAATCAATGAGAGTATGAATGATAATTGATTGGAGACCTTAACATGACCCGGTATGGCTGCATCACTTGTTAAAGTTACCTCTGTAGATTTTCTATAGAAATTATAGCCAGCACTGATAACCTTAACAATTGATTTAATAGCATTGCTAACACAAGAGAACACAGTATTAACTTATAAAAGTGTTTAATATACTTTGTAGTATATTATAGTTGCATAATAAAATACAGTGTCCCTACAAGTCATTAGTGTGGCTGCAGTCTCTTCATTTCCGACTACCTCTACCTGAGCTAGAATGCGCACTAACAGGAGATAATTACCTCCATAGTAAGAATCTATGTTATTGGTCATACATGTTGTTATGTCTCACGCTACTGCTATCTAGCACCTTCAGATGATCTCTACTCAACCGCTACACGACTGCTACTCAACAGTTACTCAACAGCTATTCAACCCTCTACCACGGCCAGACTACTTCTATTTATATGTCTTGGGCGGTCCTACTTCTTCACTTGGGGGTGTCAACACTACACATGTTAAGTTTCATCAGCCATATTCTTTCATAATGGCTCAAGGCATGTTGGAAGAGGGTATTAACTTTGGAGTTTTTTCTCTTACATTGATTTCTTTCACTGCATCTAAGGGTCCCAATCTACCCTTACAAAAATCTATTTAACTCATAGATGGTATGGTATATTGATAGGTACTACCATTCCAGGTCAAAACGGACCTGAGAGTAATGGTAATTACAAGGTGTGTCTATGCTCCTCACAACTCTAGAACTCCCAAACTGAAACCTCACCACTGGGTGCAGTTTAATGTCTTACCTAGGCTGCAGTCTAATGGACTTGAACACAGTGAAAGAGTAACATAATTTTGCCAAAGTCTTATAAGAGATGAAGCAAATATTGATTATTCTTTTTTTCTTTAAAGTGAGACCCAAAAGATAAAAGATAATGGAATGTTTACACATAAAACTTGAGGTGAATGGAACCTTTAGGCAAGAAACATAACAAGAACCAAGTTGAAGTAACAGAGGTAATCAGATATTGTAAACATATGATTTAACAATCAGCAGCTATATATCAGTTTGGCTTTTAAACTAATATTGAAATTAATCAAAAGTTTTTTTAAGCTAAGTCTAACATCTTTATTTATTTAATCACAAGACTTTTTATGCCACACTTTTGTTTTTTCTCTCTACATACAAAAACATACATACATACATACATACATATATCACATACACACACATACATAGATGTATATAACTACAATGATTGTTTTAAATTTGTAATTACTTTTTGAACTGAAATATTGGTTGCTTAGAAAGAAAGACAAGATTTATGAATGTAGTTGACAGCTATCTACACTATTTAAATATACAGAACAGAAACAGCAAACATTGATTTGATATTATTATTAGAACAGTTTAAAACCTCTTCCTCATCATCATCATCATCACCACCTTCACTGTCATCATCATCATCATCAAAATTTACATCAGCATTGTATTTTCATATTCAATACTACCGTTATTATTGCTAATATATTTGGCACTCCTAAGGTGGCGATCTGGCAGAATTGTTAGCACACTGGGCAAATTGCTTAGTGACATTTCATCCATTTTTCAAATTCTGAGTTCAAATTCTGCTGAAGTCGAATTTGCTTTCCATCCTTTTAGGATCGATAAGTACCAGTTGAGCACTGGGGTCAATTTAATCGACAGAGCCACTCCCACCAAAACTGCTAGCCTTGTGCAACAATTTGAAACTAAGACCATTGGCATCACTACCACCACTACCACCACCACCAACATTATTACCAGCCACTGCCACTAATAACCCTACCTCAACATTCACAATCGTGACTATCAGTATAACCAATTCCACTGCCATCACTAATGTGCAGTGTCCTTTTGCCCAGTATATAACAGCCAACAAGTATCTATGGCATGTCATAAAATTGTAGTAGTGAATAGTGAATTTGTGTGACATTAACGCTTCTCTCAAATGTAAGTAGTAAAGTAGAGCTTTTGACAAACTGCTTTTTTTATATTCTGAGTTTGAATGTGACCAGCACTGAATTTTACCTTTCATTATTCTGGGGTTTGGTACAATAAAGCCAAACACTAGGGTTGATTTAATAGTCTGTCCTCTCATCATAAATGCATGACCAACAGCCTTTGATAGAAATAATTTCATAACCATTACTATCTTTTATCTTTTAGTTGTTTGAGTCATTAAACTGTAGCCAAGCTGGAGCACTGCCTTGAAGGATTTTTTTTTGGTTAAATGAATCGACCTCAGTATTTATTTTTGATAAACCAAGAACTTATTCTGTTTTTGCTGAACTGCTAAGTTACAGGGATGTGAACAGTTCAACACTCGTTGTCAAGTGATGATGGGGAACAAACAAAGACACAAAGAAACACACACAGATATATATATATATATATATATATATATATATATACACACACACATACATGATAGGCTTCTTTCGGTTTCTTTCTACCAAATGCACTCATAAGGCTTTGGTTGACCCAAGGCTATAGTAGAAGACACTTGCCCAAGGTACCATGCAGTGGGATTGAACCTGAAACCACATGGTTGAGAAGCAAGCTTCTTACCACAATTGCATGTATGACAAATTATTATTTTTGGACATCATTGTCACCACAACAAGCACCACCATCATCACCACATTCACAATAACTAACCATCCTCACCCCATTCACAATCACCTCTATTATTATAAACAATTCCACGGTGATCACTTATGTGTAACACATTGTTTCTTAAATGTGAAACATTTTGATAATCATTGTTTTTGAAAGTGCTGAAGTAGCTTAATTGTTAAAATATTGAATAGAATGTTTTGCAGTATTTATTCCAGTTTTCTGCATTCTGAGTTCAAGTCCTGCCAAAGTAAGACTTGTTTTTCATCATTTTGGGATCTATAGTTAAACTACCAGTCCAGGAAGACAGATTGGTAAAATCATTAGCGCACTGGACGAAATGTCTAGCAATATCTGCTATAATCCTTTGTTTTCTGAAATTAAATTCCACTAACAGCCTACCTGTAATAGGAGAGGGCTTTTGGGATCTGAAAAATAGGGATAGTCCTTCAATGTCAGACAGGGCAGGATGTAGGGGTTGATTGGAGCAACATCTTGATTGTATTAATAAAATAAATGAACCCTAATTAAAGTGGATTACATTACCAGGACAGAGAAGCAAATACTGTTCTTTAGCCCTTGGTTTTCCCTGACTAAGCAATCATGAGGTCAAAAGTTGTTATAACTTTGATCAGTGTCCTTTTTTTAATGTTATAGTGTATCTTGACATTATCCAATGAGGCATTCTTTTTTCAAGACCTAAGGGTTTGATTTAAGAGGGAAATTTGGTTGTTATTTCTAGCAAGTTAAAATGAGATTCGAAACTGCTTACCTGTGACGTCACTGCTACAGACTGTGATCTGAATCACAGCAAACAAACTAACTGTAAAAGAAACAAACAATCAAAATTACAAAGTGATAATAACATTAAAAATACATCTATACATTTACAAATATGTGAAAAAAAAAAGGTATTATATATATATATATATATATATATATATATATATATAACACACACATACACATCTCTGTAGGTTATCATATTTTAAAGCTGATATTCACATTGCCATTAGTTGAATAGAAATACCATCAAATTATAAACACTGATACAATGAAATAATCATGACAAATTTGTTAGATCTATAGCATTTTCTAACATTTTTAAAATGGAAATTAACAATAGTAATGATTATTATTCAGCAAGAAATATAGACAATAGTTGCAAGTGCATTAATTTGAATACCTGCCCCTTAGGAAATAATTGCTTAATTAAGAAAATAGTGTGTAAATGTTCCATTAAACACTTGTTCTACCAATACTTAGGGATTAACCACTAATAATTTTAAAAGTAGTTACCATATACACATGCAAATATTTGTAGTAATGCCAGAAATTATGTGACTTTATTGTTCGGCTATGTTTGGGAGTGAAAATATTTAATATGACTCAAAATGAAACATAGAGAAGGTGAAAGCATACATAGGTAATTGGTAACCTTATGATTTGTGAAGGTAACACACATATACATACACTTACACATGTATAAATACATATACACACATGCACATATATATAACATACAGTCATACACACACAAGCCCAAAATACAGGAAAGGTAAATATAAAACTATTAGAAAATCTGAAAAAAAAAGCAACAAGCCCACAAGTGTAACTTGAACCACGTATCCACTGCTTGCTTGGTAGGTGACCACATTACCACAAAAGTAGTGGTGGCATTGATTTGCTGAACTCAAAGAAGCAAATATCATTGTAGTGTTGGCAGAAGGGACAAAAACAACAACTGGAATGATTCAATAATGGCACATTGTCTTTAGTATCAGTGAGAACAACTATGGACAATATTTCTTGGATAAAGCCTTGTGAGAAAATAGGCTGTCTTGTATTCTATCATAAGTATTGTACAGTGTGCTTGGTCAAGATACCTAATTATTAACAGACCAGTCAATCTTGCTGTACCATACAGTGCTACAGTTCTTCCTGTTACGAAGAGAAGTCCTGTATACTTGACCAGCAGAAGTACTCAGAAATGTTTGCATATTGTATCAAACTAACATAAGACAGTAAGATGTGAATTGTGGGGGAATTTGGCTTCTATTTCAACATACTGAGACACCATGTAGAGGCTTCCACATTGGCTTATACATGCCTGCATGCATAAGATGGTAGGTCTTAATTTGAAGGCAATTAGGCTGCTATTTCTAGCACATACATATGCATGCCCATAAGTCAGTAGGATGTTTTGAGGATTTGAATTGGTTGCCTTTCTATCAGGTCTAGTCATTATATAGTGGTTTGCCCATTAGCTCATAAATGCTTATACATAAATTAACAGTGTGTAGTTCGAGAGAGATTTGGCTACACTTCTGTCTGATCAAGATACCATGTAGATGCTTCTTTGTTGGCTCAAGTACATATACTAAAGAACTGGGTATGATTTGGGAGAGATTTGGTAGTTAATTCTATCAGATTGACACACTATGTAGAGGTTCTTTTATTGGCTCATACATGAAGATGGTAAGATTCCAGAAGAGAAAGAGATCATTGACAGATGAGGTATTTACACTTTTCAAGGATTACAAGAATTGAATTCAAATCATTGCTGCTGTTTATGAAATTAAACGCTAAGCAAACTTTTGGTGTAAGATAACTCATATCAATATATATATATATATATATATATATGGCTTTGTCGGTGCTTGCTTTGTAGATTCTGAATGAAATGCAGATGCACTCATACACAGATAACTCATGTATGTACATATGTGTGTTTGTGTGAGTACATATGTGTGTATGTATATATATATATATATATATATATATAT
>NC_068981.1:101769471-101776178 GCF_001194135.2 Octopus bimaculoides
TATATATATATATATATATATATACATAGAGTGTAGGCTCGAAATGTAAAAGACATTTTCATTTTGCCAAGTGTCAAACTAATATACATGCTTGTTGTTCATACACCTGTCTTTGTCTTTTGTTTTTCTATAAATTTCAACACACACACACACGTACTATTTTATTTGCTTTAGTCATTGGTCTGTGGCTTTGCTGGAGCACTGCTGTGTAATGTTATTTGGATAAATCAACTCCAGTATTTATATTGGTTTCAAATTTTGGCACAAGGCCAGCAATTTTGGAGGAGGGAGTAAGTTGATTACACTGACCCCAGTGCTCAACTGGTACTTATTTTATTGACCGTAAAGGGATGGAAGGCAAAGTCAACCCTGGTGGCATTTGAACCCAGAATGTAAAGACGGATGAATTATTACTACTAAGCATTTTGCCTGGCATAATTCCATTACTTATATTAAGTACGGTACTCTGTTCCATTGCTCTCTTTTGCCAAACTATTTCATTACATAGGCATAAAAAAATTAACACTGGTTGTCAAGCAGTAGAGGGACAAAACACACACATACATGACAGATTTCCCATCAACCAAATTCACGGAGTGGGACTGAACTCCAAACCACATAGTTGCAATCCTTCCATAACTATGAGTATAGTTTAGAAAAGAAAAGGGACCATGCTATGATGGCCTTTACTAGAAGCACCATATGAAAAGACAGTCTCGAAATAGAATTTGCATTATTTAATCACCTTCATATAATTCACTTTAAAAGTGACAATTGTTCATGATAGTTTCATAGCAATTTTGTCTTTTTATCCTCCTTCTTACAAAGATATTGATAGATACCAACAACTGTTATAAATTTGTTAGTTTTTCTAGAAAAATATCATTTTGAGAATATTTTCGTGAATGATTATGACAGCTATATTTATAAGGGGGAAAGCTAACATTCTTGAAGAATTTGTTTCTTTTAGACAAGCTACAGTTTGTTTTGTTTATTATATGACCATCTCATATATAACCACTGCAAAAACCAGCATCATAAATACCATAAGCATCACAATCACAATCAGCATCGAAATTATGATTACAATCACCATCACCACCGTTCCCACCATGGTAATCACTGCTGCTTCAATCATCGCAATCTGAAGCATGACTACCACCACTGACACATGTGCGCGCGTGCACACACACACACACACACAATCAAAGAAGCCTCTTTATTCACATTTCATTTCATCAACACACACACACATGTATACAAAATATATGCACACACACACACACACACACAAATGACCAACCAAGCATCTTTATTCCCATTTCTTTAACAACATACACATGCAAATACATGCAGAAACACACATATACAAAGAAACATGTATAGAAACACAAACACACACACACACACACACACACATTTACAGACACACATAAAGCAAAAATGCAAGCGCATACAAATCCCTATGTATATATGCCTATGCTCAGACATAAATATGCATAAACAAAGGCACAAATATAGAAAACTATGCATAAAAAGCACATGTGCAGTCTCTGTCTCTCTTTCTTTGTCTGTCTGTCTGTCTCACACACACACACACACACACACACACACACACAAATGTATAAATACTAACACACATACAACCAATCAACCAAATGTTTTCCATTTCCATTTTTTCACAACACCCCTACACACTTTTGTACAGAAACAACATACAGATAGACAAAAAAAAACAACATAAAAATACATACAGTAACATATATGCAAATAAAAAGTGAACATGCACATACACAATCATTCTTACACATACATATATACATGCATAAGACACATGCTCACACACATATGCATGTACATTCACAAACATGTGCACACACACACACACACACATACACACATATAAAGACACACACATGCATATAAAGACACACACACACATATATATATACATGTGTAACACATGCTCTCTCTCTCTCTCTCTCTCTCTCTCTCTCTCACACACACACACACACACACGTACACCTGTCTCTAAAGATTTTTACAGTTTGCATGGATGGATACTTTTGCATATTAAGCTGCTTGAGCTTGAAATAGAACCAGACTGATCTAGCAGTGAGGGAACTCAAGCATCAATAACAAGAAGAAAAAGTAAAAAAAGTAAAAAAAAAAAAAAAATACAAACAAACACTACAGCTACAACAACAATATTGATTTCTTAGAAAGGCACAAGGTCACAAATCTTTGAGAGAAGGAGGGTTGTTGATTATATTGATTCCTCCAATATTTTACGGGTATTTATTTCATTAATCTCTATCCACTTAGTGATAAATATGAAAAGTAAAGTCATATTGAGTGGGACTTGAACTTGGAACATATGCAAGTTGTTTCATCTGACGAGTCCGCTGCCCTAACCACTGGGCCATTGCGCCTCCACTCTGACAATGTACTGATGCTGTTACTCCACATTGACCCTCCACCTCTCCTGGGGAAAGGATAAAATTTACAGGACCAAAATTGTAGATATGCTATCAGTCAGGGTTAATCATTCATATACATATATATCACATCATCATCATTTAAAGTCTGTTTTATATGCTGGCATGAGTTAGACAGATTAACTGGGATTGGTATGCTGGACAGCTGCATCAGACTCTAGCCATCTGTTTTGACTTAGTTACTATGGCTGGATGTCCTTCCTAATACCAACTACTTTAGAGAGTACTGGGTGTTTTTGTGTGTCACCAGTACGGGTACTTTTTATGTGTCACTGGCATGGACGCCTTTTAACAGGTCACAAGTAAAAGAAGAAAAAAAAAAAAAAAAAAAAAAAAAAAAAAAAAAATATATATATATATCGATTTAAAAGAGAGCTCAAAACTAATCCATTGAAAATACTTTATTATAATAATGATAATTATTATAATAAAGTATTTTTAATGGATCAGTTTTGAGCTCTCTTTTAAATCGATATAAATACAAAAACTCACTTGTGAGTATTTTGCTACGTTTGTTAACAGATACAATATTTTTGCCTAATTTTGGTATAAAAATATATATAAATACACACACACACACACACATATATATATATATATTTATATATCTGTAAAAATATGTGACACTTATTTGGTAGCCATAATAAAACTCCAAGTTTTGGATGCTGGGGTGGGGGCCCACGCCAACATCTCTTCAGTTATCCGGCCATGGAGAATTCCTGTCACATATTTTTACAGATAAATTCCTCTATTTACATAATATCGAGGTCTCTTTCTTTCTTTTGTTGTCCTTCCTATCAATATATATGTATATATATATCATCAGTAAATCATAAATCCAAAGGAGAAACACACTCTAAGTTATAGAGCAGTAGAGTAATTAATTAAAAATAGTTATGGCTGGTCTATGGGGTTACCCAGGGTTTCATGTCATTTATTCTTTTACTTGTTTCATACTGTACCTTACTGGGGCACTACCTTTAACCTCTTAGTATTCAGATTATTCTGTCAAATGTAATGTTCATTTATTTATATTGCTTTAAATTAATCATGCATTGTCTTGTAGTTTAGAGATATCAGTAATGTAATTGCTTAGCTTTAGAATGACATTTTCAGGATGAGGTTAGAGGCCAGATCTGGCCAACTTCAATGTAAAACAGGTTAAATATTTTGGCTGGATATGGCCAGTTTGAATGCTAAAGGGCTAAGGGTTAATTAAGCAAATCAAATCTAGCATCTACATTAAGTATTGTATTTATTTTATTGGTCTCTTTTTCCAAACTGCTTTGTTACATAAAGAAACCAACACCAGTTGTCCAGCAGTGGAGGGACAAAACATGAACACACACATTTACATGACAGTATTCTCACAGTTTCTATCAACAAAATTCTCTCACAAGGTATTGGTGAGTCAGGGGTTACAGTTGAAGACATCTACCAAGAGGATGTGTAGTGAGATTGAACCCAAAACCACATGGTTGCAATCATTCTATCTATGTGCAATTCTGGACAAGGTTTATTTTGTGGAAGAATAACTGTTGTCCATATATGTAGGCCTTTTCTCTGCATGTGACAGATTTTGTCTAAAGGAAAGGTTTTTCTTAAAGGAGACCTATATAGGGTGGGGTGCTGAAAAGTTCGTGACTTTAAGGATTTCACAAAACGCTTGGTTAGAGGCCCAACCTTTCAAGTTCTTTTACAGGGCTTAGAAAAACTGAAGGACCACTGCAATAAGTGTGTGCTGAGAGGGGAATATGTTGAATAAAATCATAATTAACTGATCCTCCTGTATTTTCTTTTACCCAAAGCAAATTTCTTAATCATTCAGTCATATATATGTGTGTGCGTGTGTGTGTTAGTCAAAAAAATTCCAACATGCAATAATTTTCATATTTTATTTTTAGTATTTTTAGAATTTTACAATATTACAAGTACTTTCATGTATCATAATCATCTTTTGGTAAATATTTATGTAGTACCATTTGTTGTTGTTGTTGGCACTCCGTCGCTTACGACGTCGAGGGTTCCAGTTGATCCAATCAACGGAACAGCTTGCTCGTGAAATTAACGTGAAAGTGGCTGAGCACTCCACAGACATGTGTACCCTTAACATAGTTCTCGGGGATATTCAATGTGGCATAATGTGACAGGGCTGACCCTTTGAATTACAGGCACAACAGAAACAGGAAGTAAGAGTGAGAGAAAGTTGTGGTGAAAGAGTACAGCAGGGTTCGCCACCATCCCCTGCCGGAGCCTCGTGGAGCTTTAGGTGTTTTCGCTCAATAAACACTCACAATGCCCGGTCTGGGAATTGAAACCACGATCCTATGACCGCGAGTCTGCTGCCCTAACCACTGTGCCATTGCGCCTCCATGTAGTACCATTAACAAACAGCTAATGCACTTTGCAGTTGACAACTGTAGTGAAATGATAGAATTTCAATTTTAAATACCTTCCAATAGGGCCTAACAAGTTCATGCTTATGAACACTGTTTTAACCAATCAGTGTGCAGCTTAGTGGGTCACAGTTCAATAAACTGTGTTCAAATTTTGGCAAACTTTATGAGGATACATTACACACCAAGAATGTATTTTTATTCTTTTATTTGTTTCAGTCACTTGACTGTGGCCATGCTGGAGCACTGCCTTTAGTCAAAGAAATCAACCCCAAGACTTATTCTTTGTAAGCCTAGTGCTTATTCTATCGATCTCTTTTGCTGAACTGCTAAGTTATGGGGACATAAACACACCAACATCAGCTGTCAAGTGATGGTGGGAGAACAAACACAGACACACAAACACACATATATACGATGGGCTTCTTTCAGTTTCCATATACCAAATCCACTCACAAGGCTTTTGGTTGTCCCAAAGCTATAGTAGAAGACACTTGTCCTTGGTGCCACATAGTGGGACTGAACCTGGAATCATGTGGTTGAGAAGCAAGATTCTTACCACAGCTGCACCTATGTATAAAGTCCCATATGTATATGTCATGCATCTATTTATTTATAACAGTCGATTTCTCTCCAGGTATCACAACCTTGGAAAATACATGATACTCAAAAGCAATTTCTTGTTCAACTCTATTAGTTTGATTAGTAACCACATTCTGAAAGATAGTTCCTGGATACCATTGCTTCTTCTTTATAGCAGCATTGTGACTCTCACCAGCTCACTCCAATGATTTCTCCATCAAAAGCTAGTGATGACAGACACCCCATAGGGATATCATGAAACATATACAGTCTACTACCTAATTATATATAAATAATCGCATATTTGTATTGTGTGACTTACTTCATGTTTATTTCTGCAGCATATTTATCATCTAAGACATATAGTCATTACTCTAAATTTTCTAAGTCAACTATTTATTGAATTTTCTTGTGATGTATACAGACTTCATGGGGATGTGTTAAACTTCATGAATATATGTACAAAGTCTCTCTCTCTCTCTCTCTCTCTCTCTC
Source organism: Octopus bimaculoides (assembly GCF_001194135.2). Lineage (NCBI taxonomy): Eukaryota > Metazoa > Mollusca > Cephalopoda > Octopoda > Octopodidae > Octopus > Octopus bimaculoides. Next base: position 101,775,443 of record NC_068981.1, read on the forward strand.
TCTCTCTCTCTCACACACACACACACGTATATGTAGATAGTTATATATATTGTCTGTTGAGATATTTCTATACTTCAGCAAATGTAGAAGGCTTAAAATCGTTGGCCTTATTTTAGAAACTTTATTTTGTATGAAAGAAAAAGTTTTTGTCAAAAATCAATACTAAATGAATTAAATGGACATATGGTTATCTCGTTTACTCCATATTGTATAAGTAAGTATGAGGAGGGCAGATGTGTCGAATCAACACAATGCCAAATGAAATGCCATTTGGTATCTAGTTACGTGGCTTTGTCTACTCAAATTCCACCTGTGTAATCAATTGTACACAAAATTTGAGAATCTGAGGTCTTGCATCTCAGAAATAAAAAGTGTGTGCTTGTATATGTGTGCATGTGTTAAATATATATATATATATATATATATATATATATATGCAAATTTAGTAAATGGAGTAATACGCATATGTTAAATGAATTCTTTTATTTCCAACATATGTTTCGAAGATTACAAGTTGTACCTTCCAAAGGAATAGGTGATGTTGATAAGGATGTAATCTTCTCTTCAGGGAAATACATAGGAACCAACTTAACCGTAAGACATTTTAACTGAATGTGATAACTGTATGTAGAGAAGATTGCTATGTAACTTATTTGAAAAAACCGTTGGAGGTTGCAACGCTACGAGACAGTACGTTGGGCAAGAAGGGAAGAAAAGAAGGAATTTAGAATTGAGA
>NC_068981.1:101776188-101796152 GCF_001194135.2 Octopus bimaculoides
AAGAAGGGAAGAAAAGAAGGAATTTAGAATTGAGAGTTAACAAGATGACTTAAACCCGATAAAAATAGGAGAAGAATGTTTTATGTATAATGCGGTGTTGACATAAATGCCTATAAGTATATGAATGAGAGACCAACAAAACTCCTTGTGGCACCAAAGATGAACTAAAGGTAAGGATTATGGCAGCATTCACCAACTTAAACCAGGAGACTATCCAGAAGAGTTGCAGGAGATTCTGAAGTCACCTGGCGGCCATGGTTGAAGCCAATGGAGATTTTATTGAATAAATTTACTCTTTAGTATATCAAGATATTTTTATGTAATTTTGGTAAATACATCTGTTAAAATGAGATGTCAGTATTATTTTCATTTTTGTGTATTTTAGGTAAAAATTTATTCACTGCACCCTGTATGTGTGTATCTGTCTGTTTGTGTCTGTTCCCCACCATTGCTTGACAAATGGTGTTGGTGTGTTTACATTCCTGTAATTTAGTGGTTCTGCAAAAGAGATTGATAGAATAAGTACCAGGCTTAAAAGAAAGCCTTGGGGTTGATTTGTTTGACTAAAATCCTTCAAGGTGGTGTCCCAGCATGGGCACAGTCAAATGACTACTAAAACAAGTAAAAGAATACAAGAATATATATACACGTATACACACACACACACACACACACAAACACCACATTTACACATGGCCACTGAGGTGCTTGTATGGCTGTTAAGATGTTCACTTCCAAAACGTGCAGTTTCAAGTTCAGTCGCACAGTACAATGCCCTGGGTGAAAGTCCTCAACTCTAGCCACCAAACCCTAAGTTTTTGACAGGCACTGACTTGCAGAAATTCAAGCCGAGCATCCATCATATCAATCTCACCAATCTACATAAAATGCCCTGTAAAGTTATAGTTACTGCCCCTCCTCATTTGACCAGCCCTTGAAAATTAACCAACAGAAGATGGAATTGAACAGACTGCAAATATAAATTTTCATCATTAGCACAAAGCTATAAATGTATGGATAATTAAAGTTATAGCACATTGATTCTTAATTGATTGAAATTTTCTTCTTAGAGAAAACAAACAAAAGCCTAATGGTAATTATTAATCTCTGTTAAAGAGAAGCAGGGATAATTTCAAGAAGTTAGAAATTATTTCCTCAGATTCAATTCACATGTTTAAGGGAAGAAAATTCTGATTTTAGTAGGTAAATATGGACATCAGCATAGCACAGTATACTCATGCATGATTGATTAGATGATAAAGACTTTTTACTAATAGATATGTTCTGAATAATTTGTGGCCTGTATAATTTGAATAAATGTTTAAGGAATGAAGAAGTAGATTATGTAACGTTTTACATTCAATCTTTTTCTCAAACCCATTAACTAGCTTCCGCTGGGAATTGAAACAGTCATAAAGTCTCATCTTGCGATGTAGATGCATAGAAGTATATCTAATTTTGGTTTATATTTGAATAATGTTTTTTTTCTTTCCATCTATTATTATTATCTACTGTGACTTTCTCAAATAACTCACACTAAACATTTTGATTGATCTTTCTGCCTTAGAATTGAATTCCCACCTCTGTCTGGCTGTTTCTCTTTCTTCTTGTTCCTCTCTCTCTCTCACACAACATGTATACACACAATACATACAGACATACACAATACACACACACACACAATACACGTGCAAACTCTCTGTTTCATGTTCTCCTTTCTCCAACCACCATCACCACACCAAAGCTGCAACAATTCAAATTGAACATTAGCAGTTTGTTAACCTCAAGCAAAGTTGTACTTCGAAGACAGCAAAAATGGCTGTTCGTGTTGTCTTTCTCCTTCAGATCAGACTAACAAATTTAGCAGAAGCAAAATAACACAGGTTATGTTAAAACAAACATAAAACTTGTATTTGGGAAGAGCCATTTTTGTCAATAATTAAACATATGAATTGATTCTTCTTATTTTACTTCTTTTTCTCATGATGATTAATTACTTCTTCATTCTTTCATCATTTGGTTATGAGTATCAAAGTCTTTTCTCACACAACGTGACCTGTTCATTGCTCTTGTGGGGTAAAGATCAGTGAATGGGTTACATGACTTTAATAGAAAGACTTTTATTTTTATACTCATGACAAAATAGTGATTTCTAACACAGGAGTGAGGTTTTCTCTTTTTTTTTTTTTTTTTGAGGGTGACGGAGTATAATAAATAAATTAAATCAGCTCCAGTACTTAACCAGGCAGCAAATTAACAGAATCATTAGAGTATTGAATAGAATGTTTTTGCAATATTTAGCCTAAATCTCTGTGCTCTGAGTTCAAATCCCACTGAAGTCAACTTTACTTTCTATCCTTCTGGGGTTATAAATAAAATAACAGTTAAGTTCAGAGGTTGCAGGCTGCACTGTAAGGTTTGTTGGGGACAACTCATAGCCATTTCTTTCTCCAGAGATGAAGAAAAGTTGAGCAAGGGGCCAGAAATCTCTCCTCATAGAAAATCTGATATGTTAGTGGAACTGTCTAAAAACAGACAAATGTAGAATGGAAATATAGAAAAGTTCTTAACAAGTACTTATATCATTGACCTTATGCTACTCTTTAGGAATGAAAATTAAAGTCACTACTCTATGGGATTTGTATCTTGCAGTTTACCAATTCTGCCAACCAACCACTCACTTCTTGTGAAGAAATAATAAAAGAAAAATAATTATAACAAAAACAGCAACAATAATAATAATTGTTTCTAACAGAGGAACAAAGCTTGAAATTTTGAGTAAGGGATTAGTCTATTTGATTGATTGACCCCAGTATTTGACTAATACTTTACTTTATTGGCCCTGAAAGGGAGAAAGGCAGAGCTTGATCTCAACAGGATTTCAATTCAGAATATAAAGACCACAAAGAAATACCCTAAGGCATATTTCTTATGCTCTGATGATTCTGCCAGCTTGTCACCCTAATAATAATAATAATAATAATAATAATAATAATAATAATAATAATAATAATAATAATCCTTTCTACTATAGGTACAAGCCCTGAAATTTGGGGGAAAGGGATAGTCGATTACATCAACCCCAGTACTCAATTGGTACTTATTTTATTTACCCTGAAAGGACAAAAGACAAAACTGCCTTTGGCAGTATTTGAACTTAGAACATAAAGACAGATAAAATGCCGTGAAGCATTTTGCCCAGAATGCTAATGATTCTGCCAGCTCACCTTTCTACTAAAGGCACAAGGCCTGAAATTCGTGGGGAGGGGACTAGTCGATTACATTGACCCCAGTGCTTCATTGGTACTTAATTTATTGACCCTGAAAGGATGACAGGCAAAGTCAACCTCAGTGGAATTTGAACTCAGAGCGTAGTGGCAGACGAAATACTGCTAAGCATTTTGGCTAGCATGCTAACAGTTCTGCCAAGGCCAGCAATCTGGGGAGTGGGCAAGTCGAATACATCAACCCCAATAATCAACTGGTACAGATTTTATTAACCCCGAAAGGATGAAAGGCAAAGTCAGCGTCAGCAGAATTTGAACTTAGAATGTGCCGATGGACGAAATGTCGCTAAGCATTTTGCATGGCATGACAGCGATTCTTCCAGCTTACCACCTTAATAATAATAATAATATTAGACTAGTAATTTTGGAGAGAAGGGGCTAGTTGACGTGACTACTTGACTGGTACTTATTTTACTGATTCTGAAAAGACGAAAGGCAAAGATGGACTTGGTGTGATTTGAGTTCAGAACATAATATTGCAAAGCATTTTTCTAACATTCTAACAAGTCTGCCAGCTTGCTGCCCTTGATTTCTGATTTCAGCACAAAATCAGCAATTTTGAAGGGGAGGGGATTAGTCAATACTGTTGATTCTAGTATGTGGCTGGTGATTTTATTTAATCAGCCCTGGAGGGATAAAAAGCAAAGTTGATCTTGGCAGGATTTGAACTTGGAATATAAAGTACTAGAACAAGATACTGCAAAGCATTTGTTTCATGTTCTTGTGATTCTGCAAGCTTGCCATCTTCAATAATTTCTGATTAAGCTTGAGTCTAACAATTTTAAGAAGGGGACAGTTAGTCAATTAAATTAACCCAAGATCTCAACTGGTACTTTATTCTATTAACCCTGAAAGGAAGTAAACGCAAAGTTGACCATGATGGGATCTGAACTTAGAATGTAAAGATCTGGAATAAATACGGCAAAGTATTTTTCTGTTGATCCAACAATTTGACCAATCTACCACAATATTAACAACAACAACAACAATAAAAATAATAATTTTCCTTCTACTATATGTACAAGGCCTGAAATTTTGGGGAGGTGGGGTTAGTCAATCACACATTGACCCTAGTACTTAACACCTACTTTATTAAAATTGATAATATAAAAGACAATGTTGACCTTGATGGCTTTCAACACAGAATGTAAAAATCTGAAAGAAATACTGCAAGGCATTTTTTTCTGATTCTCCAATGATTCTGCAAATTACAAAAATATTATTATTATTATTATTAAGGCAGTGAGCAAGCAGAATTGTTAGCATGCCAGACAAAATGCTTAGCTCCATTTCATCCGTTTTTATGTTCTGAGTTCAAATTCTGCTGAGATTGACTTTGTTTTTCATCCTGGGTTGATAAATTAAGTACCAGTGAAACACTGGGGTTGATGTAATTTACTTGTCTTCTCCCCACAAAATTTCAGGCCTTGTGCCTATAGTAGAAAGGATTATTATTATTATTATTATTATTAAGGTGGTGAGCAAGTAGAGCTGTTAGCATGCCAGACAAAATGCTTAGCTGCATTTCATCCGTTTTTATGTTCTGTATTCAAATTCTGCTGAGGCTAACTTTGCCTTTCATCATTCTGAGGTCGATAAAAATAAGTACCTCCCCTCACAAACCACTGGCCCTGTGCCAAAATTTGAAACTATTAATAATAATAACGATAAATGCATTGGTAAAGACTCTAACTCACCCTTATTTGCTTCAATAGATAATTTCAAATCAAAAATAGAATAAAACATTAAGGTTATTTATTTATTACCTTCAAATATTTACACTTGTTTTGAGAATAAAAAGTTACTGAATGAAAATATTTCTATATTATATCTGTTTGTTTAATCTTCATTATAATTATGCACAGACACACACACACAGATGCACAGACACACACACACACGGATGCTCAGACACACACACACGGATGCACAGACACACATGCACATTACACACGGTTACAAACACATATATACAAGAGGTATGCATATATATTCACTGAGAACTTTTGCACATGTCATTCAGTACATCACTGCCTTACTGAATTATGTGAAGTCATGAGCTTACTAGAATTATTTCTTATAACTCATAATAATGTTTATATAGGAGACAGTATGACAAACACAAGATGCTGTTTATATCATTCATTCCCTATGCATGTTTTTTCCATAGTGGCTATTTTCATTCTCTGCAGTGGATGTACCAGCTGCAATTGGAGGCAGATCCACCACTGTTGTATGAGGGGAACACTTCATTACATTATGCTGAAGTGCAGGTATGGCTGTGAAGTTCAGTTGTTTACTTCCAAACCATGTGGTCTAGTGTTCATTTCTTATTTCTTTATTGCCCACAAGGGGCTAAACATAGAGAGGACAAACAAGGACAGAAAAAGGAATTAAGTTGATTACATCGACCCCAGTGCGTAACTGGTACTTAATTTATCGATCCCAAAAGGATGAAAGACAAAGTCAACCTCGGCGGAATTTGAACTCAGAACGTAACAGCAGACGAAATACTGCTAAGCATTTTGTCCAGTGTGCTAACGTTTCTGCCAGCTCACCGCCTTAGTGTTCGCCTAGTGTCCATTTATACAGCATGACCCCTTAGGAAAGTATCTCAGACTCTAGCCTTGAGCTGACCAATGAACTTTGAAGGAAATTAGTGGATGGAACATTACAAGTGAGCCCTAATTATATATAAGTGCAGATATGGCTGTGATTTTAAAAAGTTCACTTCTCAATCACATGGTTTCAGGTTCAGTCCTACTGTGTGGCACTTTGGGAAAGTATCATGTACTATAAACCCCTGAAACAGCCAAAGCCTTGAGTTGATTTGGTAGATTGAAACTGAAAGAAGCTCAGAATATATGTGTATATATATATATGTGTATTTGTGTATCCTTGTTTTGACATTGAGTGATAGTTGTGAGTGTCACTGTTATACAAGTGGTGTTATTTGTTCTTCCATGAAAAAATGTCCAGCCAAAGGGAAATATTAGTTTACATGAAAACAGGTGAAGGTTGGTTACAGGAAAAGCATCCAGGTGTATTGAATCTCACTCAACAATTTTCCTCAGACACGTGCAAGTAAAGGAAATGCAGGCGTTGAAGAGTGATGATGCATACATGTGTGTGTGTGTGTGTGTGTGTGTGTTTCTGTTTTCATGTTGTATGCTTTTCATTGTTGTCTGTATTTATGTCCGATAATTCAGCAGTGTGATAATTGTAAATTGCTGAAATAAGTACCTGGCTTTAAAAAAAGAATAAATATCTGTGGTGAATTTGAATGATTGAGACCATGCAAAGTGGTGCCCCTGCATGGCAGCAGTCTAATGACTGATAAAAGTAAAAGAGTATAAATGTACATCTTTCATTCTCTCTTTCTCTCTCTATCTAACTTATCTATCTAACCTATGTATGTATGTATGTATGTATGTGTCTGTCTGTCTGTCTGTCTGTCTGTCTGTCTGTCTGTCTGTCTGTCTGTCTATCTGTCTATCTATCTATCTATCTATCTATCTATCTATCTATCTATCTATCTATCTATCTATCTATCTATCTATCTAACCTATCTATCTGTCTGTTTGTTAATGTATACACACATGTACACACATACATATATAAAATTCTTTTCCTTTATGATTAGTTTTTATTTTCACTTTATTCTGAAAATTCTCTTTTATTGTCTTATTTCTTGATATTGTTTTATATGTATGTAACATTTTTATTCTATATTTCATCAATATGTATTTGTACATGTAACTGCCTATAATTGCATTATTAAGCATCTCTGCATGTCTGAATTTTTATGTCTTTGTTTGTGTGAATTTCTCTGCATGTGAGAGTCTTTTCATATCTGCATGTGCGTGTGTGTATGTATCCAAATGATTGTTTCCGTGTATAAGCTTTGAAGCTTCTGTTTGTATCTTCATGCACATAACATATCTGCATATGCATGCATGTGTGTGTGTGTGTGTGTGTGTTTGTGTATGAGATTGCGTCCGAATGAATAAGCCTATTGTGTTTGTATGTATGTGTGTGAATATGAATGATATAAGATCCTGTAAGAATGCAAGTGTGAAGATATCTGTATTTGCAAATCTGTGTTTGTATGTATGTGTGTGTATGCATGAAATACTAATGATATTAGTCTATATGAATATATATATATAAGCATACGTTTGTGTGTGTGTGAGCATGAGAAACTGCTCCTATTCTGTACTATATGCATATGCAAATGCATTTTTGTGTAGGAGTGCAAGGGACTGAATGTGTGTAGGTGTGGCTGTGTGGTAAGAAGCTTGTTTCCCAACCACATAGTTCCAGGTTCAGTCTTATAGTATGGCTCCTTGGGCAAGTGTCTTCTACTATAGCCTTGGGGCCAACCAAAGCCTTTGTGAGTGGATGTGGTAGACAGAAACTGAAAGAAGCCCGACACACACACACACACACACATATTGTCTTTGGTTAGTAAGTGTTATTTTCAATTTCCCTCTCTCAATAAATCAAAGGAAATGCCTGCTATTCCCTTCAATCTTTGCTTTTGTGACCTGGACATCAATAGTTTGAAACTGACCTGTTTTCCATTACATTTCATAGAAATTCACTGCTGAGTTGCTGAAGCAGAAATATCATTATAGCAAATATTCTGCTCAATACCATAGATTTGTTTGTCAATTGCTTGACCTTAACCACTTCAGCATGTCTCTTAGTGGCTGACAATATGTACATCTCTGATGATAGGCAGAAGAAGTTGGGGAGCATCATAACCATGTGTTGAGAAGGGTTCTTTGGGGGTTCAAATAAATGAAACAAAAATTTGAAGGAAATATTAGTAATTTTTCATATTCTCTAGGGGTAAGCAAAAAGGAAATAACAGTTGCTACCCGGGGACAAAAATCCTGTTGCACAGTGTAATTTTATGAACAGACAAAACTGGAGTAAACAACTGAATGCTCATCATTGAAACAGATGGAGAACCATTTCTGTTTTGTTTATTGCATTTTTTGTATCTTGCATATACACATGAGAATTTTTAGATGACTGTACACGTAGATATATGTTTGCAGGAGAGAGAGTGTGTGTGTCTGCACATGCATGTTTGTGTATTCACACGAGCATGTGTGTGTGTGTGTGTGTGTGTGTGTGTGTGTATGTGTGTGTGTGTGTGTGTGTGTATGATGGTGAGCAAGCTATTAGCTGTGAGTACAGGAGATAATATGTCTTTAATATGTTAAATATTGATTAAGTCTTACTGTATTGCTTGCTGCCATGAGCAAAGAAAGAAAAACAACCCACAGACATATGAGAGAGAGAGAGAGAGAGAGAGAGAGAGAGGTGGAGAAGCAGGAACTGTAGAAATGGTGATCAGGTTTAGGGGCAGCGGGTTTAGTGTAGAGTAGAAGGGTGAGTAGCTTGAAGAGGTAGTCTATAAAAGGTGGCGATGATAATGGCAGAGTGTAATAATGCAGTTTACACGATGATGATAGTGAAAATGATGAATGATGAAGAGTAATAGGGCTGTTCACTAGAAGATGATGATGATGATGATGTAGATGTAGATGGTGGTGATAGAGAAAGGAGAAATAGAGAAGAATGACGATGGAGATGGTGTAAGCAACAAAAACAATGGTGGTAAGAGTAATAGCTTGGTTCAAATAATAATAATGATGATGATGATGATGATGATGATAGAGGTGATGATAGTACTGGTGGTGAATGATGATGATGATGATGATAATGGCAATGATGAAGGCAGTAATTAAGTTAATATTGCTGTTGCTACTGCTGCTGCTGCTGATGGTGATAACTGTGGTAGAGGTGGGGGGGGGGTGTTTGTGGTTAACAGCAAAGGTGTTTGGTGTTGTTGTTGTAATTACTGTAGTTGAGGATGAGGTGGTTGTTGATGTCGGTGGTGGTGGCGGCGGCAGCGGCGGCATTGGTTTTTGATTTCTTTGATACCACAAGGAAATTCTTTGAAAGACACTAGGAAGAAAATGTTGATTGCAAGACAAGACTAAAGAAATGAATTGCATTGGTAATGGCAGTGGAATGCCGGTAGCTTGCTACACAGAAAGAACATCCTCATCCGATTGACAAGGAAAGAGGAAGAGTTGGGGAGAAGAGTAAGAAAATATATGAAAACAAACAAAATAAATGAAATAAACGAATAAACCATATTAACAATAACATCAATAATAATAACAATACTAACGGTGGTGATGACGATGATGGCGACGACCAGGGCAACAACCATGTCATTGCAAGATGAATACTTTCCCAAGAATCTGGTTTAATGAACTTGCTATATTTCTGATCTTTTATTGGTCTTTTAGTTTTGCTGTTTCCACTTGCTACCCTTTTCTTCATCAAACAACCACCCAACTATTTCTCTGCCTGACTCTCTCTCTCTCTTTATATATATATATATATATATGCATATGTACACACACACATATGCCTGTATGTATATACATATATAACCTATTTTTTTTTTTGTTTCTAACTGCCATGCTGGCATATTTAATTCTCAAATAACTTTCTTCACATACACACCATTTCCTCTCTGTTGAACATACCTGCACACTCATGCATTCACACACTCACACATTCATTACTGCTTTTCTGTCAAACATCCATTTCCTAACCAATTCTCTCGCATCGCCTATCACTGTCACCTCTTTGCTGAATGCATGTTCAGATTTTGAGACGAGAAGGCACCAGAAATGTTGCACATTTAGCATGCACAGACTACCCACTAACCATTCATTCCTCCGTGCGGCAAATACTGAAATTAGATTAAGCCAATGAGGAAACCTCAGTGTCATCACCTGACCTGCTAAAAATTGCAGTCATATTTTCTTTAAATATCCCATCTCCACCAACTCAGGAATGGCCACATTGGATAATGCAGAACTGGGCTACACATAGGAAAAATTTGGGATGATCAGAACTGGAATGTATTTGATGATCATAGGACTGCTAAGTCAATAACCCAAGGTCAAAGAACAACAATAAAATTAAAATTTTATTGATCCTCTGCTCTCTTTTCTACTGAAGTCAGTGTGCATGTCTCTTTTACTCTTTTACTTGTTTCAGTCATTTGACTGTGGCCATGCTGGAGCACCGCCTTTAGTCGAGAAAAACGACCTCAGGACTTATTCTTTGTAAGCCTAGTACTTATTCTATCGGTCTCTTTTACCAAACCGCTAAGTTACGGGGACGTAAACACACCAGCACCGGTTGTCAAGCGATGTTGGGGAGACAAACACAGACACACAAACATACACACACACACATATATATATATACATATATAGGATGGGCTTTTTCAGTTTCCGTCTACCAAATCCACTCACAAGGCTTTGGTCGGCCCGAGGCTATATTAGAAGACACTTGCCCAAGGTGCCACACAGTGGGACTGAACCTGGAACCATGTGGTTGGTAAGCAAACACTTTTAATCTTTTTCCTTGTTTCAATCACTGGACTGTGCTCTGCTAGAGCACCTCTTTGGAAGGTTTAGTTGAAAAAACTGACTCAAGTACATATTTTAAAGCTAATACTTATTCTATTGGTCTCTTTTACTGAACTAAGTTATGCAAATGTAAACAAACCAACACTGGTTGTCAAGTAGTGTATGGGGGACAAACACAAAAACATACATACACATAAACAGACACATACATGTATACACAATGGCTTCTACACAGTTTCACTCAGGCATCTTTAACCACCCCATGGCTGTAATAGGAAATATTTGCACAAAGTACTATGTAGTGTGACTGAACCTGAAATCATGTGATTGCATGTTATATATGTACACAGGCATGGCTTTGTGGTTAAGAAGTTCACTTTGCAATCAAGTGTACCTAAATTCAGTCTGTGATAATTGTCTTCAGCCATTATCACAGGCCAACCAATACCTTATAAGTAAAATTGGAAGACAGAAACTGCATAAGTATATCTACCTACCTACCAGTCTATCCATCTATCTACCACAGACGTATGCAAACACACAAAGACACATACACACACATATGTTTGTTTATGTTTAAGCATGTGTGTGTGTGTGTGTGTGTGTGTGTGTATTTAGTTTTGTCACTAATTAAAATCCAGCAACATTTCACTGAATATAACTCAAATTAACTCAATCATGAACTAGGATATGATATTTGTATAAAAGTGCACATATTAATTCTCATCTTAATCTGATTTCAATTGACATGATACTTAGAAAAATAAACCAACAAATAATATATTGTTTTATAAATTAGTTTTGATTTTTAATTGCTCATATTCATATACCTTGACACTGAATTTGCATTTATTCTGTACATAATTTACATTTTCATTTTTAATTAATATCATTAACAGCTGGCAGAATATGTAAACGAGAGAGCAAAATAGTATATGGTATTTTATTATGTATCTTATTTTCTGAGCTCAAATCTACCTGAGACCAATTCTGCATTTGATGACCTCTCTAATAGATAAAATAAAGGGGCTGGAGTGGCTGTGTGGTAAGAAGCTTGCTTACCAACCACATGGTCCCAGGTTCAGTCCCACTGCGTGGCACCTTGGGCAAGTGTCTTCTACTATAGCTTCGGGTTGACCAAGGCCTTGTGAGTGGATTTGGTAGAAGGAAACTGAAAGAAGCCTGTCGTAATGTATATCTATGTATATGTGTGTGTATATGTTTGACCCATCCAACATCGCTTGACAACTGATGTTGGTATGTTTACATCCCTGTAACTTAGCGGTTCGGTAAAATAATCTGATAGAAAAAGTACTAGGCTTACAAAGAATAAGTCCTGCGGTCGATTTGCTTGACTAAAGGTGGTGCTCCAGCATGGCCATAGTCAAATGACTGAAATAAGTAAAAGAGTAAAAGAGTATACCTGACCCAAGTTCTAGCTTTGTGCACACATTGTTATTAATAGTAGTGGGTGCAGGCAGAGCTGTGGTTGTCTGGTTCAGAAGTTTGCAATACAGTCACATAATTCTGGGTTTGATCCCAATGTGTAACACTTTGGGCAAACATCATCTTAATCTATGGCTGACAGAAGCCATGAGAGTCAAATTTAGTTGACTAAATCTCAACAACTTTATGTGAATGTGTGTGCATATGAGTGTGTATGTGCGTGTGTGAATGAGTATATGTATATTGGTAAAGGTTGATAGAACTGATTCAGCAGACAAAAAATAACCTACTTCAGTCGTGGCCAGCAGGACTTCCTGAATGGCAGGTTTAACAAGAAATTACCTTTAATTATTTTAGTAGTGTAGCCTTATTTACGATGAGCCATATCTCATGCAACCTACTTCTCAAAATAGGTCGCTGGTGCCTGCACTATTTCCAACCATCTCAGTTACTTCCCTTATGCATTGAGGTCAACTTTGCTGTTCTATCTGACTGAGCTTATGAGAATGATAAAATAAGTTATCATATAAAGTACTGTCATGGAATGTAAAGAACCAGAATAAATACAGAATAAATACAGCATTTTTTTTTGTTACTCTAAGGATCCACAGTCTTTAATAACAACAACACTATTAACAATGATTTCTGATTTAGGTACAAGGCCAGTGTTACTGGTGGTAGGTACTTAGTTGTTTCCATTGACCCCAATACTTGACTGATACTTTATTTTATCAACCCTGAATGAATGAAGTTGACCTCAGTGAGATTTGAGCTCAGAGTGTAAAAAAAAAGCAGAAGAAATTCTATTAGATATTTTGTCTGATGCACTAATGATTCCACCAGTTCTCTGCCTTAATAATAATAATAATAATAATAATAATAATAATAGTAATAATAATAATGATAATAATGGTTTCCAGTCCAGGAATAAGGCCAGCAATTTTGAGGTGAGGAGTTTAGTTGATGCCACTGATCTCAGTACTTTACAAGTATGTACTTTATTTTATTGATCCCAAAGGGTTGAAACGCAAAGCTGATCTTGACAAGATTTTATCTCAGAATGTTAAGAGTCAGAACAAAACATCACAAGGTATTTTCCTGGACACTTTAACAATTCTGCTATCCACTGTCATTATCATTATTTTTGCTACTCATCATCATTATTTATTAATGTTTACTTTTCCATGCTTGCATGGGTCAGACGGAATTTGCAGAGGCAAATTTTCTATGGTAGGATACCCTTCCAGTTACCAACCCTCGCTTGTTTCCATGTAAGGTAATGTTTTCCAATGACCAGACAGGTTTTTCATGGAAAACTGGAAATGAACAACATGGCTTGAATGAAAATGATACTCATTTACAATCATCACATAATGTGAAGACAAGAGTACACCCACCCACACATTTATGCATCTTATTTATCTATCTATATGTGTGTATATGTGTTTCTTATTTGTTTATTGCCCACAAGGGGCTAAACATAGAGGGGACAAACAAGGACAGACAAAGGGATTAAGTTAATTACATCGACCCCAGTGCGTAACTGGCACTTAATTTATCGACCCTGAAAAGATGAAAGGCAAAGTCGACCTCGGCGGAATTTGAACTCAGAACGTAACGGCAGACGAAATACAGCTAAGCATTTTGCCCGGCGTGCTAACGTCTCTGTCAGCTTGCTGCCTTTGTGTTTCTGTTTGTCTCCACTCACACCCCTTGACAAGAGTGTTGGTTTGTTTACAACCTCATAATTTAGTGTTTTGGCAAAGGAGACCAATAGAGGAAGCAGCAGATTAAAAAAAAAAAAATGTGTGCTGGTGTGAGTTTCTTGAATCCTTCAAGGCAATGCTCCAGCATGGCTGCAGTCTAATGAAAGAAACAAGTAAAAGATAAAAAACAAAGACACAATGATGACCAAAACTAAAACGATAGAAAAGTTTTTTGTAAATATGATTTATAATCTCTTTCATTATAATATACACATTATAAAGACTTCATAATTAATTTCTTTCTTTATCATAAAGAAGATATAAAAAAAAATGGAAGAAATAAAACAGCAAATAACAAAGATAAATGGATGAAGTCAATTGGGTGATTAGCCTGATTGATGAATGTATTTGGTTTAGGAAAAGTCAACCAATTGACTATTTATTACACTTGTATGAGATGAATAAATATTAAAAGATTGATGTAAGCATGTGTGTGTATATGAAAGTACGGAGAGTCTAGTGATGGCATTTGTACTGTAGTAAGCTACAAGTTGCTTTGTTGTTACTCTTTAGTCCTAGCTCTGATCAAACAGACCTAGCATGAAAGACAGTCCAGAAATGGTGTATTCTCAGAACCTATTATCTCATGTTCTTTTTATGATTTTCTTTTTTAAGGACAGTAGATTGCGATCTGAAGAAGATTTAGCTATTTCTTTTTCCAAATAGTTGCTGATGTTTAACCCCAGGTCATAGAAAAATAGTTCCCTAGGATCAAAATATAAGTTACAGTGACATGAAGGACATACTTGCTTATAATATGAAAAAGGATGCTGGTGGAATGTTCCTGTCAGAACTCTTGTAAAATATATGCACAATAGACCAGATATTATTATTGGGAATGGTGTTATTGCTTAACTCTGACTAGGCATACCTATGATCAAAGATGTTACAGCTGTATTTTTAAGACCATAGAGTATAATTTGAGGAAGATTTGGCTACTATTTCTATCAGGTTGAGCTATCATGTACAGGCTACCTTGTTGGCTTGTAGTCTTGAAGTAGAATGAGTCTCTGGTTAAAGTTTTATTCCAATTCCTTCAATCCTTTAGCATTTAAACCTACCCTATCTAACCAAAATACTCAACTTGTCTTATGTTCAAACTGGCCAGATCTGGCCTCTCACATCAACCCTATTATATCTGTCTAAAATTTAACAGTTACCTCTTAAAAATCTCAAATCTACAACATAATGTATGATTAATACAAAACAATGAAAATAAATAAGCATTACTTTTGACAGGATATTGTGAATGCTAAAGGATTAAAGTGTTAATGTTTTTTCTGAAAAGCATGAACATCGCAACATCTGATCAAAGAATGTAATTTAAAGTATACTAAGATACTAAGACCTTTGATCTTAAATAAATTGAGATTGATAAAAATGAGCATCAGACAGACATCAGTAGGATGTGAATTACATAACTATCCTGTTACATTTACTTTATTCTTTTTACTGGTTTTAGTCACTGAACTGCAGTCATACCTTCAAGGGTTTAGTCAATGATATTGAGTCAGTGCTTATTTCTAGATCTGGTACTTAAACAAAGAGCACCTGTTGTTAAACAGTGTAAACAAACATGCATGTAAATATGTCTGATGGATTTCCATACAGGTTATGTCAACAAAATTTCACTCACAAGACATTGGTGTTGACCTGAAGTTATGCTAGAAGATACTTGCCCCAAGTGCCATGCAATGGGGCTGAACTTGACATCAGCTGGCTGCAAAGTGATCTTCTCAACCACAAAGCCATATGTGCATCTAACTAATTTGCAGAGATAAAAATAACACAGTTAATAAATAACCATAAAAATATGAATGAAACAGATAAGTAAATAATCGAATGAAAGAAAGAGGGAATGACAGAGCTGATGTGTCAAGAATAAAAAAAAAAAAAACAACAAAAAATAACTTTAGGGTATTTACTCCTGTGCTGGTTATGCCCCTTATTGCTCAGGATGACTGTTATATCTTGAGATCAATGAAATAAGTACCAGGTGACATACAAGTACTTATATAACAGCTGAAAGGTCTTGATTGAGAATGACAGTAAATACCCCAGCATGGCCACAGTGTAATGACTGAGACCAATAAAAGCATTAAAAGCATTAAACAAAAACTATATAATAGAAGTATAAATATATATATAAACAAAAATGTATACATTTAAAAAATAAGCCGTCTATATATGAAGAACAGAAAAACATTCAGCACTGAAAGTTAGTCTTTGAGTGCAACCATGGCGGTATAGTCAAGAAGTTTGCTTAACTACCATGTAATTCAGGGCTCAATACCACTACATGACACAGAGCATGTCTTGGGTTCACCACTACCCTGTCAGTAGAATTTGAAAGACTGAGCAGAAGGCCATCCAATGTTCACACACACACACCTCTCTCCCTTTCTGTGCATGTTTGTCTGTATGTATGTATACCTTTGAGAAGGCATGAATAAACATATACTAAAATCCCCACGAGAAGAAGTTTCTATAAATGACCCAAAGATATTCTTAATGAAGGTATATCTGATTTAATGAAGCATCACTTGATTTCTCTTGGAAAGCTGATTTTCATTTGTGAAATTAAATTGTTTTCCTCTACTTTCATATCTGTCGAATGTGTAATGGAATGCACTCTCCTACAGATATGAATTTAATATGAATAGTATATTTCATAATTTAATTGTGTAAATTGGCATATACCAAATTCAAGAGTATTGACTAAAAATATGGAATTAAGTGAAAATGAAAACAATTTTATTTTGTTTGAAGCTATTATCATAGTTTTGATAGTGCTGTCTTCGTACTTCAGAATGACTGCACTCTTGCAATGTGGCTTGTTACTCATGATATATATATATATATATATATATATATATATAGGATAGGCTTCCTCATATATATACAGATGTGCTTGCATGTGTGCATCTAGTACCAATGTATAATACCATCAGAAATGCAGTGAATTACAGATTGGTCCATTAGAATTCAGTAACCAATGATGTTATCATTTGCAAATTGTTATAAAATAAAAATAAAATTTTAAAAAAATCTAAAGAATGATATAAGGGAGATTTTGTTTTCCGAACAGTAAAGAAGAAACTACTAACAGTTTATAATTGAAAACTTGATTTTAATATTTCAGCCTTTTATTATTTAGCTTATTCTAATTATATCATCATACATGTTCTCAGTTCTCATCAGAAAAAACTCATCTGATTTTATCATAACTTTCAGTTGAATTCAAGAGATTTCAACTTGGTTGAAATTGATGTTGATATTGTTTTGTTATGTAAATTAATACAGCTGAAGATTGGTAGCTTAAAATATTAGGTTTGAAATTTAAGATATTCTATTTCTTTTACAGACTGATTATTAAACAGAAAATAGAAATGGAAAGTAACTGAAATGTATTAAATACCAAAACATTTATAGAGAGAAACATTACCTTAATCATTAAAGCAGTGTTTTGGTTTTTGTCTAAAATGTAACTTTAGATAGTGCTAGAGATAGTGTTGAAGAAAATGAAGATGATAATGACAATGATACAGTATAGAAATAGAAGCAGGGTTTCGTTATATAAATTTTTATTGTTATAAAAGTCATAAAGTTTGTTTTGGCTTCTTTTTCAATTTACAAATGCTTAGAAAAAAGGTCTGTTATCATACACTTTGTTATTGATGGTTCTGCAAATAACAAATAAGTGAATAATTCATATGAAACAACAAATTATATAGGCAAAAGTAAAATATATAAATAAATCTGCCAACAAGAAGCAAAAAAAAAATAGGGAAGAAACCATAAGCAAACGTCTTGTGCAATAAACTTTTCAGAAACCATATATTTTGATTATGCTTGAATAAGTACACACATTTCATTAGATATGCTACACTGAATTTTGTTGGATGAATACAAAATAACAGTTTCTTAAATAGATAGGCCTATTGAAAGAAAGTTAAGAATTTCTTTGCTGTAAATGTTATTTTGTGGAAAAGTTAAATATTTTATGCAAAGGATTGTGAGTGAGTAAAAGTGGTTGCATACTAATGGTTTCTCTTATACCTCTCAGGCTCCACTCAATCACTCTCACCCTCTCTTCTAAAATGTGAGTTGTCATGCAGCTCCTCTACAGCAAGAAACCTATTCTGCTCTGGCCCTTTTCTCTCACACTTTTGTCCATATTTTACCCTGCTCAGCTCCTAGCATAAAGTTGCAAAGGAATGAGGGGTTCATGGTCTAGCAAACTGTAAAGCAGCCTTACCAGAAAAATAACCAGTACAGTTGTAAAGTGGTTGGCATTAGGAAGGACATCCAGTCATAGAAACCATGCCAAAGCAGGCATCAGCGCATGAAGCAGTCTTTAGGTCCATCAGCTTGTGTCAAACCATCCAATACATTCCAGCATGGAACATGGATGATAATGATGATGTAAATGATAAATCTTCAAGGGTTTATTTTTCCTTTTATCCTTCCACACATTTGTAAAGTATGTATCACTAATGTAAAATATGTGTTTTACATTACATAGCTTATTGACGAAAATGCCTTCCAAATGTGTTCAAAGTGCAGGAATATTTAGCTGTTAGACCACCTACAAAATTAAATCCATGAACTACTAAGACTCAAGTTGTTGAGATAATTTCTGTTGCCTGAGTGATTTGATTATTGCTGAAAGTAGTTTTGATTGAATATAGTAGCTAGAATTTTAAAAAATGGGCTAGAAGCTCAGGCAGCTGTTATATCTGTTGGCAACTATAGAGTTTTTCCCTGAGCAAAATTCAGTGTCTGCAATAAATGTGTAATGAATGTAATGCCACATAGCAGTGAGACATTGATATTGCAGAAGGAGGTGGAAGAGAAATGTGGTAAGAATAATTTATTGAATGAATAATGTTAACTCCTTTAATCCAAAACTATCCAAGACTGTTTGCACTAAAATGTTAATATTTAAATTAAAATCTTGATCAAAACATAAACAACATGGGTTGTGTTGTTAAGAAGCTTGCTTTCAAAACATGTGCTCTTGGGTTGAGTCTCACAGTAGGGCACTTTGTCTTCTACTATAGCCCCAGGCTGATCAAAGCTGTGTGAGTGAATCTGGTTGATGGAAACTGAAAGTAACTCATTGTGTATATACGAGTGTGTATGTGTGTGTGTGTGTGTGTGTGTGTGTTCTTGTGTTGACAACTGGCGTTGCTTTGTTAACATCCCTGTAACCTAGTGGTTCAACAAATGAGATCTTTAGAATAAGTACCAGGCTTAGAAAATAAAGTACCTGGGTTGATTTATTCAATTAAAGCCTTTAAGATAGTATCTCAGCATGGCCATAGTCCAATGACTGAAACAAATACAATATCAAAGATGAAGATATTGTATGATTTCAGTTGGTCAGCACCAACATAGTATACGACTATACAGAGTTATAAATAATTTGCTAAAACCCCACTTCAAAATCTTGACTATATTGAAAATTAATTTAAACACATAGGTCATCTACTTATTAAGAATACAATCATGAGAAGGTTTAAGGTTATATTAGTTGAGTTGTTGAAGAGGACATTATTTATTTATTTCCTGGTGGGGTTTGTTGTGTAGAATCCCAACATAACCTAATTAACTACACTGAATATGATGATAGTATTTGAAGATATTGAAAGCTCAGCTCCCTCCCAACCACAAGCATATAGTTTAAGAACATTACTATCTGCCTTCACTTTGCTAATCTCTCAAATCATTAGACAGTTTGAGTTACTTTAATGTAAAATTGGTTAAAAGGCCTTTGAATTGTGCATTTAATCATGCACAGCTACTTAACATACACACATGCTCACATAAACACTCATCTATAAATATGTATATATTCATACACACACACATACATATATATACACACACACACATAGATATGCCTATACAGAAATATATATATACTTATATGTATATATACATATATATACATATATATATATATATATATATATATATATATATATATA
>NC_068981.1:101796162-101801627 GCF_001194135.2 Octopus bimaculoides
AGAGAGAGAGAGAGAGAGAGAGAGAGAGAGAGAGAGAGAGAGGAGAGAAAAAAGGAAGAAAGAGAGAGAAAGAAAGAAAAAGAGAGAGAGAGAGAGAGAGAGAGAGAGAGAGAAAAATCACAAGAAATAATTATCATAACCCAACATCAATACATTGTGACTTCTTATTTGACCATCTTCCAGAAGAAGGAAAGGCTAAGCCATCTCTGACAGAAGCCAAATTCAGAATCGCAGACTTCCTAATTCTGGCACTCTTCTGCTGACCTTACTTGTCATGGCTGTAGAATTTTTGATGAGTTACTAATTTTCCACAAGAGCAGTTCCCAAGTGTTATTCGCATCATGACAGAAAATATAGACCATATAAAAGAGTTCTAGCTCAACTTTCAATGCTCCCCACTATTGTAGAGCAGGAGGTAAGCACTGCGAAACACTGACATTGAGTTCTAAGTTTCAATTTTTGGTTTAAACCACAGGTTCTTAACTGGGATCCATATAAGATTTTGTCATGAAAATTTATATGCAATAAACCTGGTTATACTTCTACTGTACACAAAATATTAAAATTTCTTTTATATCAGGTCATCCCATAAGTTCTGTCCAATTTTACCTTTTTTAAAATTGAATGAAATTTAACAGTATTTTAGAATGTCTAATGGAATTAAAAATTATTTTTATGCATTTGTGTACATTTAAACTAATTAAATATTATTTTACAGAATAATAGAATTTGAATTTCTTTGATAAAAAACCTTTCTAACATGGGAGTATCCAAAGAGCATTTAAGGCACATAATGCTTTATGAGTACAAAAAAGGAAACTTTGCAGCCGAAGCGACTCGAAACATACACTCAGTTTATGGGAAAGAATGCTTGAATGAAAGAACTTGCAGAAGATGGTTTGCAAAATTCAGAAGTGGAGATTTCAGCCTTGAAGATGAAGATCGAACAGGACATCCAGTTGAGTTTGATGACAAGCTCCTTGAGGCATTACTTGAAGAAAATCCTGCATTATCAGTTGAAGAATTAGCAATAAAACTTAGTTCAAACCACACAACTGTTTATTGTCATCTTCAAAAACTTGGAAAGGTTCCTAAACTTGGAAAATTGGTGCCTCATGAATTGTCTGAAAGCAACCGCAAATCCCAAGTTGACATCTGCTCTTCTCTCCATTCTTGCGAACTCATTTCACCCTTTTTGGATAGACTTGTGACTGGTGACGAAAAATGGATCTTCTATCGAAATGTTAAACATTGTAAACAGTGGCTTGGTAAAAGGGAAAAAACTCAACCACAACCGAGAAGAGAACTTCATGGAAAAAAGGCTCTTCTCATTATCTGGTGGGATTACAAAGGAGAATATTTGCCTTCCCATCTCTGAAATCTCTTGCTTGCTCCATACACTCTTGTAACCTCTACTCACCCACCCATCCCCTCCTTCCTGCTCTTCTGACACCCAAGGCACTTTCACACCTCACCACCACCACCACCATCTTTATCGTTCTTTCCATCTCCATCCCAATTATTAGCACCCAATCTTGTATAATGTAACTAACCATGTATCTTCTCTACAGTAAGAAACCTATTATGGTCTCTTCTTTCATACTTTAACCTCTTATCATCTAACAAAGCTGCCTCCCTCTCTATTGTAATTCCACTCAGTCAAAGGGATCTTAGTCTTGTGAGCTACATGGCAACCTCACTAGTGCTGGGGCCACAAAAAAAAATCTAAAATCCATACAATGCATTCTATAAAGCAGTAGGCATTAAGATGGGCATTGAGCTGTAGAAACCATGCCAAAGCAAACATTAGAACAGGATGCAGTCCTCCTCATTAGATCCTGTGAATCCATCCAATCCATATCAGCATGGAAGATGGATGTTAAAAGATGATGATGATGATGATGATGATGATGATGAACTGCCATTAAGAGAACATTTACAATCAAAAGTGTTCTAGTGTGGCCTTCCTCTTTTAAAGTGGCAGGGTGGGATTTGTGGATATTAGGCTGCTATTTCTAGCAGGTTCAGAGACCTCATATATGTTCCCAAATAGAGCTGTTAAACAACATATAAATTATGGTTGTTGTTTAACCCCAGGTTAACTCTGAATAAGCAAAACTATGATCAAAGGACATTTGAACCTTCACCAGCTTGTCTTTTTACAAGTATCTATGATTGCTTTCCATAGTTAAGGCATAAGACATGATTTGATGGATAGTTGACACCTATTTATAGTATGTTCGAGTAATAAATATATAGAGGCTTCTCTTTGGCTTATTACACTACACACATACACACACACACATATTTATGTATATGAAGATCTGATTTTTAGCCATTTTACTTCATGTAACATTAATCTTATATTTATGGTTGGAGACTAGATTAATAACAAGGTTCTCAAATACATTAAAACAACATGTGCATTTATTTAAAACGTTCTCTTTTAATGGCCAAAATGTCAGTTTATCAATTTAATTACAATTGACAGACATTTATGGTAAATAATGTTTAAAAACAAAATCTATAGATTTCCTTTGAGAATCTACAGAATATTTACCAAATGCATTTGGTTTATTTGTTTTGTCCTACAAAATACAAAGGAAGGAAAATAATTGTCATGGATCTAGTTTCCATGCATGCCAGACTTTATTGGATGATGCTTGAAAATCCATAAACATTTGTAGTAATTGCTAGAGCATATATTTAACAAATGAATGCTTTCTCCATAGTCAACATCACACCCATGAAATAAAATTACAGTTGATGTTGTTTAGTTTGATTCGAAAACCTAGTTTGATGTTGTTTAGTTTGATTCAGGAAGTAATTCAAGCAACATATCTTAAGAGTGGTTATTTGCTTAATGGTACAGTCATGGCTGTATGGTTAGGGTGCAGGCAGAGATTATAGAGCAGGTCTATTGATCAGGTAGAGGCTCCTTCATTGGCTTGCTGTATTTGAGATATAAGATAGAATAACTCAGATAATTTAGAAGTATCATGAAAATATATGATGGAGTATAACAACTACAAATGTAGGCTCTTTATATTAACAAACTAACATTTCATGTCTTCTTTTATCATCCTTGTTTCTCTTTTGTCTTTTTTATTTTTACTTTCAGGAAGAACAAGTATTGCAGAGTGCTGTTTCGGAAAGCGTGTATTTCACATCTACAATTCTTCAAATGAAAGAAATAAAGGAAGTAAAAAGGAGATGTCACATTTACACTTGACATTTGGCTAAAATTTTCACATTTCACAACCAGCATCCCAGCATTCTTCTCAAGGTTGCTATGATAGGAAGGTGGTGATTGGTTGTATTGGGTTGTTTCTGTGTTTGATTCTTGCTTAACTTCTGTTTGATTAAATTTCTTTCTTGCAAATATGTTCCGCAATTTATGATGTGGAACGTTTACTTCCAGATTTCAAAATACAAGACAGTAAGACTAAGATTAATTGGCATTATCAGAATTACAATGTGGAACCAATTGATAGCTATTTAAAATGTGCACACAGGCACAAGTGTGCATGCATGCACACATACAATATTATATTCCTTTTGATTTTATTGAAAGGAGTGATGGAAATGAATATGAAGGAAGTAGGAATATGAAGGACGGTAGGAAAAGACATGGCTGAAGATGGTGATAAAGGGGATGATGGT
Organism: Octopus bimaculoides; assembly: GCF_001194135.2. NCBI lineage: Eukaryota > Metazoa > Mollusca > Cephalopoda > Octopoda > Octopodidae > Octopus > Octopus bimaculoides. The sequence continues at coordinate 101,799,826 of NC_068981.1, forward strand.
AAGGTGGGATATAGATAATAGGGGAAAATGGAAAAAGCTGTCATGGTGTCTGCAAGTCTAACCTCTGCTTTAGCAGGAACAGTGATCTTCAAAGGTGTACGCTTTATAGACAATAAAGCGTACATTAAAAGTATTTTGACACTTTATAGCAGTAGTTCTGAAACTTTTCACTCTCAAAGACCACTTAAATTTAAATGATTTTTCTCATGGGTTTATGAAAAGTCAGTCTACTCAATAAGCTGATTTTATTAACTAACAAGTCTCTAGTTTCATCTTTCACTAGAAATATACACATAAGTGAATAATTCTGTCTAACTGTATAATTATACATTTTACACTTTGGCCTTTTAAAAATTCTGGGTACAACTCAAAGACAACACCAGTTCTACCTTCGTGGACTCTTAACCCCTTAGCATTTAAACCAACTACATCTGGCCCAAATATGCTACCTGTTTTATGTTCTAACCAGTCAGATCCAGCCTATCACACCTACTTTTCAATTTCATTCCAAAAATTATACAATCACATCATCAGAATTTCAAAGATATGAGACAATTAAAAACAATGTGAATGAAAAAAACACTACAGTTGAGAGAGTAATTTGAATGCTAAAGAGTTAAAGGTCCATGGATCTAGTTTGGGAATCATTGTGTTATAATACTCAATACCATCACAAGAGATGTCAAAAGTGTACATACAAGTAATGATATCTTTGTGTTTTAAATGGCTGTCATAATTTCTATATGTTACAGTTTTTAAATTCTATCTAAGACTAAATCTCTTCATGAAACAAATGTGACTCAGAAAATATAAGAATTGTTTTGCACCTTCTGGAATAGATATGTGTGTAACAGGTGGACATATTCAAGATGTCACCTGCTTCACAGAAGATAATTCCACTAACTGACCTTCAACAGCTTAATAACAAAGCACAGCACTGTGTCCTCACGAGGATACTAGTGCTGATGGTTGGTGGCAGCAGCAGTGGTGGTGCTGGTGCTGCCGCTACTACTACTACTACTACTACTACTACTACTACAACCTCTTCTCTTACAACTTGCCAATGTAATACTATGAATAAATAGACACAATGCATTTGTTACTTCTTTGGTCATTTAATTTGAGGATGACTTTGTTCTTAGGCAGGTGAAATTGAAGCAGTTGACATTTAGCTTCACCTTTTGTAGGTCAAGCTCAGTATGGGAGTTGAAGTGGTAGCCACTAGCCTAGTTAGAGGGGTGCAGAGGAGGCAGTCCACCCTGGGCGGCACTTTTATACCAGCAACACTACTTTTGGGACTGCTGTAGGTAATATGTATATTTTGTGGGGTCCTAGGGGCATCAAACCGAAGGGCCACCCCGAGCAGCACACACACTAGCTACATTAGTGGTAGTAGCTGAATTACAGTCAAAAGGTGAAAAGAAAGCAAAAAAAAAAATGGATGAAATGTTTAGTACTGGATCTAGGTAAGATATAGTAGGGCCATTGAAAGAAGGAGAGAGACAAGTAAGTTGGACAGGTTAGGACCACGGTATAGGTGGTGATAAATTTGGAAGCATGTGTGCATGTTTCAGATGGGCTTAGAATGTAATTGGTATGCAACAAATTTATTCAGAAGAACCAAGGCTGTTGTAGTAGTGAGAGAAGAGGGAAAGTGAGGAGGTTGCAGTTGCAGTAATTGTCATTATATAATATATTCTATGATATTCATCATCATCATCGTTTAACGTCCGCTTTCCATGCTAGCATGGGTTGGACAGATTCTTATATATATATATATATATATATATATATATATATAT
>NC_068981.1:101802015-101803239 GCF_001194135.2 Octopus bimaculoides
ATGCCATAAATATCACCATCCGTTTAGAGAAAAATTTGTAGTTTAGAATCAGTAGTTCTTTTGACTGCTATTTCTAAATTTTCAGTATGTTGGAGAAGCAACTCAATGCTAATCCCTGTATATTTATGATGATAAATGGTTTTACCGATAAAGGTTTTTTCATACTGAACTACTTGGCAAAATTGTTAATTATTAATTCTATTATTAATTGACGATTCCCTGCCCTTATTCTTGTATATTTATATATATATATATATATATATAAAGGACCCCCTTTGGTCATGAATAACCATGGGATTGCACCCAGAAAGTTACCCTCTGAATCACAAGTCCAGACAAGGTTGTTTATGGATGACCAGAAGTTTCCCATGCATACCAGCCTCCCCTCTCCATGACACCGGTGTTATCCATGGGAAAGGAAAAGGCCGATACAACTTGGCACCAGTGGCATCATAACCCATTTCTACGGCTGAGTGAACTGAAGTAACTTAAAATAAAGAGTCTTGCTCAAGAACACAACACACAGCCCGGTCTGGAAATCAAACTCACCTCATGATTGTATGCACAACACTCTGACCACTGAACCATGCATGAGAATGCTATTATTTGTATGTTTGCATTTGTGTGCATACATGTTCATGTGTGTCTATATGCAACATTTATTTAGTATATAAATATTTTTTGTGTGTGTGTGTGTGTGTGTGTGTGTGTGTAAGCCTAATACTCTCCCTTCTGCTCTCACATTCTCTAAATATATACATATATATTTAGATGAAGTTGTATGGTCTCATGAATATACTCCATTATTGGTAAATATTTTCGTCATATCTTGTTAAGGTGGTACATTGGACAAAATACTCAGCAGAATTTGTTCTAGCTTTTTTACATTCTGAGTTCAAATCCTGCTGAGATCAACTTTGCATGTCATCCCTTTGGGGTTCATAAAATAAAAGTAACAGTCAACAACTGCAGCTGATGTGATCAACTAAGACCTGCCCTACTTCAAAATTGCTGGCTTCTATCAAAATTAGAAAATGTTATCATATGGCACAGTTGTGACTCTGTGGTAAGAAGATTGTTTCCCAACCATGTGGGCTTCGGTTCAGTCCCACTGTGTGGCACTTTACGGAAGTGTCTTCCACTATAGCCTGGGTCAACCAAAACCTTGTGAGTGGAGTTGGTGGACAGAATTGTATCTATATATATATATATATATATATATAT
>NC_068981.1:101803638-101836138 GCF_001194135.2 Octopus bimaculoides
TATATATATATATATATATATGTATATATATATATGTGTGTGTGCGTGTGTGTGTGTGTATTTGTGTTTGTCCTTCATACTGCTTGACAACTAGTATTGGTTTGTTTATATCCCTGCAGTTTAGTAGTTCAGCAAAAGAAACCCTTAGAATAAGTACCAGGCTTCAAAAAAATGTATTAGGGTTGATTTGTTTGACTAAACCTTTCAATGGAGTGACCCAGCATGGCTGCAATCTAATGACTGAAACAATTAAATGATAAAAGATATCGTCCCTCTCTCTCTCTCTTGTTAAAACTGTTATGAAGGAACTTCTTTGTTATCTGAACTTAATACTTAAGGTTCTGTAAGCTCATTAATGCTTGATTCTGAAAACTCACTAAGGTATTCATAAGTGACATCCTCATTATCAGTAATACAATAAATCTTAATTATCACCTGCCTGTCATGGAAATTCAACACAAATGCTTGGGTCACACACAATCTGTTTGCTAAATGCTTCATTAAATATTCCTATCAAAAATTACCATGAGAAGAATAATTTCAAGTCCAAGGAACTGCTATGGTTGAAAATAATTTTTGGTCAGTTTTCAAATTCCAATTTATTCTTTATATATGTACTTGCTGGAGATATTTTAACTTTTTCTATTTCCATTTTCAAGGCATATTTTCTTAGAGAAACTTTATTTTGATATCTAATGATATTACAGTACACTTATGTTACATGATGGAGTAAGAAAAATACTGGATTAAGACAAATATATGAAACTAATATTAGAAAATGCCAAAGTAGACCTTGCCAGTGCAACAGGAAAAGCACCCAGTCCACTCTATAAAGTGGTTGGCATTAGGAAGGGCATCCAACCATAAAAACATGCCAAATCAGACCTCGTCAGTGCTGGTATCATGTGAAAATCACCCAATTCAATGTGAAAAGTGGCTGATGTTAGGAAGGACATCCAGCAGTAAAAACTATGCCAAAGCAAACAGTGGAGCCTGGTGCAGTCCTCTGGTTTGCCAGCTCCATTCAAGCTGTCTAACCCGTACCAGCATGGAAAACAGATGTTAAATGATGATGATGATGAAACTAATACTAGAAAATGATGTTAATTTTGGTTGTAATGCTCATCGATCTCCTTCACTGCCTTGATTTTTCAGGAAAACTGATATTGTAAGACCATAGATTCACTGTCTTATAGTTTCTCTTTATCATCTCATTCTGACTCAAAATACCTATATTCCATCTTTTTAATACCAGTGCTGTACCTGATTAGATTGTTGTTAAATTTAAGATCAAAATAAAATTACAAACCTTGTCACTACCATCTTTGTCTTCTTTGGAGCTTCCCACCCTTATATAATGCAGGGTAGCCTCACATCTCTTCTCTAGCAAGACACCTGTGCCTGTTATTCTGGTATAGACCCACCTCTCTCTCTACTACAACCCCATTCAGTTGAGAGGTCTTTTCATTTGTCTTATATGTTACTTAGCAACCTCACTAGTGCTGGTGCCATGAAAAAAAAGCACCCAGTACATTTTGTAAAATGCTTGGCATTAGGAAGGGCATCCAGCCATAAAAGCATGCCAAAGAAGGCATTGGAGCTTGGCAAAGCCATCTGGCTCATTGGAGCCTGTGAAATTGTCCAAAACTATGCCAGTATGGAAGATGGACTTTAAATGAAGATGAGGATGATGATGATGATGACTACTTTCAGAAATTATGAAACTGTTACAAAAGTGGATGGATGTTCGTTAAACACTCCAGAATTCAAAATTACGACTAGCTCAAAATTAAGCAGGAAATTCTGGGAGTGGCCAAGCAATGAAAAATATGTTTCTTTCAGTCATTGCGGTCACTATATAAATTGCTTCATTATAATGAAGTTTCACTCACAGAGAAAATATAAAACAGAGTATTAGTGTGTGTGTGTGTGTGTGTGTGTGTGTGGAGTATGTATGTAGCAGTGTTATTTATTTATCCTATTTAAGTCCAACCTTTCTTTATGCCAAAGTTGATTTTGTGTTCTATATCTTTATGAGAAGAAAGGAAAATAAGTACCAGAAAACGTACTGCGTGTTGATGTAATATAATCAATTAAAAATCTGTGACAGCAGTGCCCCAGAATGGCTACAATCCAATAACCGAAACTAGTTTATGAAGAAAAGAATAAACACATTAATTAGTGAAAGACATTTAGTCTGGTGCTTTACCGATCCTGCCAAACACCTCAACCGCCTTCTCATCTATGAAATATTGGTAAGGTACTAACTTCATTATTACCTTTGTTAGTCATACAACACATTTTGTACAACCAACTGCCAAATATTGATCAAACAAAAGAATACACGCATGCACACACACACACATATTTGTAAAAGAAATCAATAGCGATTTTTATAGTTCTTACATAATGTTTTTCATTTTGTAATATTAAGCATTACTTATTATATCATGTCATATTATCAGAAATACATTTAAAATTAATACTTACAAACCTATATATATATATATATAGGTGTGTGTGTGTGTGTATATATATATATATATATATATATATATATATGTAGGTGTGTGTGTATATATATATATATATATATATATATATATATATATATATATATATATATATATATATATATAGGTGTGTGTGTATGTATATATATATATTCACATCAAAGAAAATTGGCAGAAAAGATTGCAATTAAATTGTGTTTTAATACATTCCAACAGAATGAATCAAGTGGAAAATTATTTAAAAAAAATCCCCCTCCTTGACTTCTTCTTCCTCCTTCTCTCATCATCATCATCATCCTCACCATCATTACATTGATTTAACATCATTATCATTGCTATATTGATAATCATCATCACCATCATTCTCATAATTTATTATATTTATTAATTAATCATTATTGTTGCTATTGTATTTTTCCTTCCTCTTGTCCTCCGATCTCATCACCAGTGTCGTGAGATACGTTACCATAAGTGCTGGTTCTAATTCTTCTTTAGCTTATAATCCAGGCTTCTCAAAAGTTGACCATCCTGTCTTTTTTGCATGCCAGGGATAACATTGTTCTCCTTTCCTTTGTTTAAGACAGTAGTGTGTGTTTCAAGGGATATTTAGCTGCTAGCTTCTAACACACTGTGCAACCAAGCAAGAGATTTTCTTCTTACCTCAATTAAGGGCTACTCATAATCCATGTAATCCCTGTTTTGTCCTTTGATGCATTCTTAAAAGCTTTTCTTAAAATTGACCTTCAGTTCAGTTATAGCTATCAGGGATATCTTAAGTTCTTAATAAAGTATTCATACTTTGTATGCCTCTTAAATAATGCGGAGTTTTAAACTGCATGAACTAAAAATCGGAGAGGGATGGGATAAACTACCTGCATCAACTTGCTATAAAAGCAGGTAGTAATTTTACCTTGGCCTTATTCTTAGTGAAAGTTTTGAAGAGTGCAGTTCGATTTTAACAGTTATTTTTTCAAATATATAATGGAAGTGACAAAGGAGCATATTCAGCATATTTTGCTTTATAAAGGCAACAATGCAATGGAAAGTGCGAGGAATATTAATGCAGTATATAGGGATTGGACAATAAGTATGTAAGGCAGTGTCAACAGTGGTTTCAGAAATTCCAAGCCAAAAACTACAATCTAGAAGATGAGACTCATCCTGGAAGATCTATAGAAACCCATCATGGCTATTGAGGAACTAGCAGAGAAGCTTGAATTTGGTCATTCAATCATTCATCAACACCTGTGTGCCATCAGAAAAGTCAGTAAATTGGGTCAATGGGTTCCTCACAAACTTTCTGAGTCTAATCATGTGCAGAGTGAATGTGTGCTCTTCTTTGCTGCCATGTCTCATGAATGAACCTGTTTGGATTGAATAGTGACTGGTGACAAGAAATGGGCTCTCTATAGAAATGTCAAGCACCGAAGACAATGGGTAGGGAATGGAGAAACACTGGCACCCCAGGCTAAAGAAGGCCTTCACCAAAGTAAGGTTTTGTTATCTGTTTAGTGGGATATGAAAGGTTTAGTCTACTTTGAACTTTTAATTCCAAATCAAATGATAACAAAAGAGATCTACAACGAGCAGCTTGAGCAGCTTAAGTCAGCACTAGAAGAAAAACGACCATCTTTGGTTTCAAGACGAAAGGTGTTCTATCAGGATAATGCTCAGCCACATACAGCGAGGATGACATTCCAAAGGTTGGAGCAGTTTGAATGAGAAACGATGCCCCACCCACCATATTTGCCAGACATTTGCCCCATCTGATTATCATTTATTCCACAGTCTTCAAAATCATTTGAATGGAAAAAATATGAATTCTGTAGATGAGGTCAGAACAGTACTGGAGGAGTATTTTTCATCACGGACAAGTGAATTTTGGAAGAGGGGCCTTGCAAGTCTACCAGATAGCTGGAAGAGCATTGCAGAGAATGGAGAGTATATTTTAGATTAAAAAACACTTTGTTTATCCTAATTTTGAAAAATAAAATAAGTATAAAAAAACGTATTATTTATGGGATGACCCAATACTTTGCATGCCTCTAGTAATATAAGTAAGTGTCTACCACTATAGCTGGGTCAACCACAGCCTTGTGGGTGGATTTGGTAGATGGAAACTGAAAGCTCATCATATATATGTAAATATATGTGTGTATGTGTGTGTTTGTGCCTCCTTGACTTGAAAAGCATGATAGTTGTAAACAAGTGTCACTCTCATACAAGAGGTATTGTTACCAATCTTCTGTGAAAATATATCTAGTCATGGGGAAATATTATCTTGCTTGGAAATTAGTGAAAATTGATGATAGAAAGGGGTGTCTGGCTGTAGAAAATCTGCTTCAACAAATTCTATTTAAGCCATGCTTGTATAGAAAGAAGGATGGTATTATTGTTGTTTTCATGTTGCTTTTATTTTCCAGTCTATGATTTGTTTTCAATGCCAAATTGAAAAACATTTGCTTCATTTGCATCATTAAAGTCTTCGAAAATAGCAAACAGACAAAGCTGTATTTTATTCCCTATTATTTAAGATTTCCAGGCTTCAGATTTGCTACATTCATAATGAGTAAATCAGTATTTCTACTCATTTAGTAACATCCTAATCAGTTTTAAGCCACTGTAACCAGCCTAATAAATAATCTTGGCTGATAGCAATAAAAAAAAAATACAATAGACATAAAAAAAAAATTGATGTGTGTGTGTGTGTGTGTGTGTGTGTGCGTGCGTGTGTGTGTGTGTGTGTGCATATCTAACTGCAATGCCTTCTGAGGCAAGTTAAATAAATATAGGTGATCTATTCTCTGCCAGCTATCCTTAAAAGGTTGAAACAATAGTCTTCCATACTTAAGAAACAGATTAAAAAAAAAAAAATTCTGCTGCATTTGTTTATCTTACTAATCTATAATCTAAAGATTAAGAGGTGAAATATGAAATTCTTGGTTTACAGGAACCAAAGTAAGAGAGAGAAAGAAATACAGACACATAGAAAGAACATTAGAGATGCAGTTTGATAAAGAGACAAGTATCTAAAAAATAAAAGAGACACAGTTTTAATTCTTAAGTTACTGTATTACTACAAGAAAAATAAAACTTTGCCTTTATAACTTTCTAATCGTATTCCTGGAGGTAGATTGTTACTTGGGGCAGCTGTTTTAAAGAAATATATTTCCATTACTTGCAACAGCTAACATCAACGATTTTATTTTCTTGGCTTAAAGAAACAGTATAAAAAGAAAGAGTAAAGTAAAAAAAAACTAGAAATGAAAATACTTCTAAGGTTAGTAAAACCGATTAGTAGTGAAGACGTCATTTTGTCTGTTACTGGAGATTTCGAGAAAGGAGAGAATCTCCATGAAATAGACTATGGTAGAGTTGGAAATACAATGTTGTCAAGATAAAAAGTGTGTGTGTAATCACCACTCCAATAGATCCTCCTCATCAGAAGACAATAAAGTTTGAACAAATTTAGCTACTAATTCTGAGACATTGAGTGATTGCTCAATAAACTCTCTCTCTCTGATAGTCATAACGTATTCAGGAGAATATTATCTAATTTGTTTCTAAATTTCTCAGATAAGGTGGGATTTCAGGGAGATTTGACTTCTATTTCATCAGGTTGATAGACCACATATAGGTTCTTTTTGGTAGACTTTAATCAAATGGGTTCAAGCCATAATCATAATGCCATGTTTCATTTTAAGACTTTATGTATCCAGGACTATATTACCCAACTTGTTCTTCAATTTCTCAGAGAAGAAGGTAGGATTTCAGAGAGATTTGGCTGCTATTTCTACCAGTTTGATTGACCTCACAAAGATTCTCTTTGTCTAGTTAATCATGATAGAAAATATTGTTCTCACAGTGCAAACAGAACAGACTGGTGACAAGTTAGATTTGTATTTCCATCTGTGGAAGAGGTAGACCCAGGAAGACATGGGATGTTGTGGTGAAGCAAGCCCTTTGAACAGTGGATCTCACAGAGGCAATGACAGGACACCGAGACCTTTGGAGATATGCTGTGATTGAGAAGACCCCACAACTACAGTGAGATCGCAACCATGGCCGATACCAGTGTTGCATGTCCGGCCCATTTAAGAGTACCCTTGATGTGTCAGGTGATATGATTTGCTTGAAAAGACCTGTTGAGTCAAGTGAAACCAAAATCGTAGCTGTAGCCAGTGCCCCCTGACTGGCTCCCGTTCCAGTGGCATGTAAAATGCATCATCCAAACGTGGTCGATGCCAGGTCTGCTTGACTGGCTCCTGTGCCAGTGGCATGTAAAAAGCACAATCTGAATATGATTGATGCCAGGCCTGTCTAACTGGCTCCTGTGCTGGTGGCACGTAAAAAGCACCCACTACACTCTTGGAATGGTTGGTGTTACAAAGGGCATCCAGTTTTAGAAACATTGCCAGATCAGACTGGAGCCTGGTGCAGCCGCTGGCTCTCCAGACCTCAGTCAAACTATCCAACCCATGCCAGTATGGAAAACGGATGTTAAACGATGATGATGATGATGATGATTGTTAGCATATTTAACATTAGCTTATATTCACATGGTTTTAGGTTCAGTCCCATCATGTGGCCCCTTGAGTCACACAATATTCTACTATAGTCTCAGGCTGACCAAAGCCTTATGAGTGGATTTGGTAGGTGGAAACTGACTAATGTTGTGTGAGGGAATTAGGTAGACAAAAAAAAAAAAAACTGTGTGGAAGCCTCTTGGGTGTGTGCTTGTGTCTCCTCATTTTAACACTGTGCAATGGTTGTAAATGAGTGTCACTGTCATACCAGCAGTGTCTCTCCTTTCCAGTATTCTGTGAGAACATGTCTGGCTATGGAAAAATCTTACCTTGCTTGGAAATAGGTGACGGTTGGAGACAGGAAGGATATCCAGCTATAAAAAAATCTGCCCCAAATAAACTCTGTCTCATGCATTCAAACATAAAAACATGGAAGTTAAATGAAGATGAAGATAGTATACCGAGAATAGTCTAAACATAATCTCTACTGTTAAAGCAGTAATGAACAACAGATGTAAAAAAAAGAAGATAAAATACTAAAATTAGATAACTGACCACATTGCAGCTTTGTAGTCAAATGTATTTATGACTCATTGTTAACGGTATCTCCATATCTGTTGCTTACTTTTGTTGTTAACCAGGAATGAAAACAAAAAACAAAAAAACTCAGAGTGAATCCAGCATATTTCCTTGTGATTGAGCATGGCCTAGACTCTTTACAGTTGAGGAAATTATTGATGATATTATTCTTTGGATGAAGAGTTTACTCTTATGCAGGCAATGAGAATGATTTGGTCAATCAAACTGGTGAAAGTGATGAGGAAAGTAAACATTCAGGTGAACAAATATGGCAGTTGAGAGATAAGCCTATTATTGTTATACTCCTGAGTTCTTTTTGTAATTCTGTCCATTAGTTTGCCTCTAATCATTACTCTTGAGCTGTATATGCAACTATTTACATCTTTGCTTAGGAGCCCAGGTTAATGAGATCTGGCAAATTTGTAGAGTCTAGATTATTGCTTTCTTGGGAAAGTTACCTGTAGATGTTATACTTGCTTCTTATCACAGAAAAGATTATGTGTACTTTGCATGTTTCATGTCATGTTAAACATTATAGATGAAGGCTTTGAGCCAATGACGGAGTCACTAAATAATTACTTGCTCTGCTAACCAAAGCAGCTCTCTCTCAAATTATATTTCATCATCTTAAAAAAGAGATGGCTGTGTTAGAAAATGTAATCCTTGATAGCCCTAAGAAGATGGAATGGTCATATCTAAAATACCTTTCATTATAGGCTGGCTCATTCAGTAATAATTTAATGCTGAACAACAGCTACAACAAATAAGTGCCAATTCTATGACTCCTCATAACCTGAGAAAGAGTTAAATTCAATAGTATTACACCTGTTTTGTTCCTTATAAGAAACTCTACTATAATCAATAAGAAGAGAATTCTTGATACTGACTAGCAGAAATTCAACTCAACATTTCAATGTAATTCAATAACTTACAAGTTTGTATACATTCTTTCTCTTCTTAATCTTTGAATGGATCCTAGAATAAAATATGATACATGTATATAATCTTTGAATGCATCGTAGAGTAAAATATGATACCCATTTGATATCTGATTCATTGATAGAAGGGAAACAGATCTATTTTGTGAGTTTCAAATGTGAAAATTGTTAACAATAACAGTAACACAAATAACATTTGTGTTCAAGGTATATTGGTGCATGCGTGTTGTGTGTGTATGTGTGGAGGGTTGTATGTATTAAGGGCTGGAGAATCGATGTGTAACTGGGATACATTAACAGTGATTTGAGCATGATGCCCTTGGCATGATTCAGTGGTTGTATGTGTTTTATTCTTTCTTGTTTCATGTTCTTGTGTTGGGGTATGGCACTGGATGAAACAAACCTTATAAAACACATATATAAAAGGTGTATGTGTGTGTGTGTATGTGCATGCACGTGTTGGGAGGAGAGAGTTGGCCCTATGGATCAGCCTTGAGAATACATTCCAAAAGTTTCACATAACAAGATATTGCATCCCGAGAAGTAGAGAGAGGGAGGGTATGATACACACACACACACATATATACAGAGAGAGAGAGAGAGAGAGCGAGAGAGAGAGAGAGAGAGAAAGAAAGAGAGATAAGTAGAGAGAGATAGGATAGTATGATGTTCATGTCTTTATGAAAAGCCTTAGCAATATAAGCAAAAGGAAAGGACTACATCAAAAGAGTTGAGTTGTGGTAACAACATGGCAGAGGCCTACATGTCTGGGCTGGAGCTCACAAGACTTTCTTTCACACAGGTTTGTAACATCTCAGTCCATATAGTCACTGCCATATAGTGTCTTCCAAAAGTGTTAACATGAATAAATGTTGAAATAACTATATCTTTGTCAAAACTGCATTTTTTAAAGAATAATCTTACATCATTTTTTTTTTACTTGTTTCAATCGTTGAAATGTGGTCATGCAGGGGCACAACCTTGAAGGGTTTAGTTCAAGAAATTGACACCAGTGCTTATGTTTTTAAGCTTGTTACTTATTCTATCAGTTTCTTTTGCCAAAACTTTGAAGTTATGGGAATGTAAATAAACCAATATTGGTTGTCAAGCAGTGGTGGGGTACAAATACAACCACACACACACACAATGAGCATTTTTCAATTTCCATCTACCAAATCCACTTGTGGGGCTTTGTTTAACATGGGGATGTAGCAGAAGATACTTGCGCAAGATGCCATGCAGTGGTAATGAGCCCAAGACTATATGGATGGAAAGTAAGGTTCTTAACTTTTTACCCAATCCTTCCTCAACAAAACTGAAACCCTCTGCAATTCTCCCTATGCCTATATTTTTAAATTCAGACATTGGTCTATATAAAGACCCTGCTTCAGTCATGAATGACCATGGGATTGCACCTTGAAAGTTACGCTCTGTGGCACAAGTCCAAGAGAAAACCAGCAGTCACCAATGCATACCAGCTTTCCCTCTCCATACCACCAATGTTATCTAAGGGAAAGGCAAAGGCTGATACAGCTTGGCACCATTGATGTTGCAACTCATTTCTACAGCTGAGTGAACTGGAGCAACATGAAATAAAGTGTCTTGCTCAAGAATACAACACACAACCTGGTCCAGGAATCAAACCCACTACCTCATGATTGTGAGCCTGATGCTCTAAACGCTGAGCCATGTGCCTTCACTTTGATCTACTTAAGGTCAAACTAAACATAAATTATATCAATTTAAACCAGCCAAGAAGGTCCTGTAAAAGTTATAGGTACCTGTGATCTTCATAGAAATAACATGCCCCTTTAATTCATTGTGTGTGTGTAGTGTGTGAGGAGGTGGGGGTATATATTGTTCAACTCTCAACACATTCATTTGTTTTAATATTTAATATGAAACTCATTGGCCTTTTCTATAATATGAAATAGTTAATAAAGATGACTGAAGTGAGCTGTATGAAGACAGATCTGATTAGATTCTGATTCTAATGTCCATTTCCATTATTACCACAAACTAAAGCTTCTTTCACTCGAAATTGCTCTTTCAACTTGTCTACAAGTTCTGCTTATACACTACATCTAGTCATTTCCGATGTTCACAATGATTATATATCTATGTATGTACACAAATACATGCCTGTATGTGTCTATATGAATGTATGTGTATAACAATTGATATCCATATATATTTGTCTTAAATATATTGTATTGTCTCTGTATATAAACAGATGCATGTACATATATGCATATATACACACACAGTTACATACATACATACATACATACATATATATATATATATATATATACACACACACATATACATGCACACACACACACATATATATATATACACACATATGCACATACACACATACACAATGTTTCAGAAGACACTAAAAAGCCTACCAATATGTTCAGTTCATTCTATTCTGATCCTATTTACTTTGTAGCATTATATTAAGTAGTATTGGTGGAAGTGACTGTGGTGCAGTGCAACAGTATTGCAACCTATTGATGCTTGTGATTAGTCCATGAAATGTGGGTGAGTTCTGTTATTTCGATTACAAATTGAGGTTGTGGTCTCTAAATATCTCACAAACTGATTATTAATTACAATAATATCTAAAGTAGAAGATATTTTCTAAAGAAACTGAAAAAAAAACAAAAAAACAAAATAAAAAAATAATAAAGTCAAATATTTCAATGCCACTATTTAATCCTATGTAATCAGTGTTAATGCTGTTCTTTCCCTGCAATCATTTTTGTCACTATTGACAGTTTGGTATAAAGTCTGATACATGACACGAAAAGAGTTTGAAACTACTTCAGTGATTTCTAACCCAAAGTTCTCTTGGAATTGGTGAGATCACTAGGAAACCAATCCCCCTACTATACCCCAATAGTAATACAATGAAAATATATTTCTTCATATGAGAATGGCAGAATTTGGTAAAAATGGTAGCTAACACACTGGACTAACAACCTCAAATACTATTTACTTGTTTTGTCATCACATATTACCTCTGATCAAGCAGACATATCAAAGGTGTTACTTGAGCTATGACTATTCCATTTCTAGGACTACATTATCTGATATCCTTTTTTTTTTTTAAGCTGATAATATATGATACCAGAGTAAATTTAACCACATCACTGTTTCTTCTTTATTCCCACTGTATCCAGTTTTGATTCTTTCTGGTTTCAAAACAGAACAACTTAAGTATTCATCTCTCTCTGTAGGGTGAACAAAATAAGTATTTTTGATATCTTTAAGGTACAAGCATAGCTGGGTGATTAAGAAATTCATTTTACAGCTACATAGTTGAGTGAAACTGAGCTGCCCTTTCCTGTCATCAGCCTTCATCTGTTTCCAAGCAAGGTAATATTTTCTCATAGTCAAACACTTATGGAAGATTGGAGATCAAGGACACCTTTTGCATAACAGTAATGCTTATATGCAACCATTATACGATGCCAAGAAAAGGAGACACTAGCACACATGGGCTTCTTTCAGTTTCTGTCTACTAAATCTACTCACAAGGATTTGGCCAGCCTGAGGCTATAGTAGAAGATACTTGCCCAGGATTCCCACAATAGGACTAAACCTTAAATATCTGGGAAACAAACTTCTTAACCATAGAGTCAAGCTCACCATATATCATCATCATCATCATCATTTAATGTCTGTTTTCCATGCTGGCATGGATTGGGTAGTTTGATTGAGGACTGGCAAGCCAGGAGACAGCACCAGGCTCCAGTCTGATCTAGCAAGGTTTCTGAAGCTGGATGCCCTTCCTAATGCCAATCACTCTGAGAATGTAGGGGGTGCTTTTTATGTGCCACCAGTATGGGAGCCAGGCAGGAGGCACTGGCATCAACCATACTCAAATGGTGCTTTTTACATGCCACTGGCACTGGCATCAGCCACGCTCAAATGGTGCTTTTTACATGCCATAAATATGGGTACCAATCTGGCAGCAATGGCATCAGCCATGACTACAATTTCAATTAACTCAACGGGTCTTCTCAAG
Source organism: Octopus bimaculoides (assembly GCF_001194135.2). NCBI lineage: Eukaryota > Metazoa > Mollusca > Cephalopoda > Octopoda > Octopodidae > Octopus > Octopus bimaculoides. The sequence goes on from NC_068981.1 coordinate 101,816,234, forward strand.
CACAGATTATTGCCCAACAATTGAAAGGTACTTTTAAACAAGCCAGTTATGCTACACTAGCATCGACCACAGTTATGATCTCACTTGGCTTGCTAGGTCTTCTCAAGCACAGCATATCTCCAAAGGTCTCAGTCGTTTGTCATTGCCTCTGTGAGGCCCAATGTTTGAAGGTTGTGCTTCACCACCTCATCCCAGGTCTTCCTGGGTCTACCTCTTCCGCAGGATCCCTCCACTGTTAGGGTGTGACACTTTTTTTACATAGCTGTCCTCATCCATATGCAACACATGACCATACCAGCACAGTTGTCACTCTTGCACACCACATCTGATGCTCCTTATGTCCAACTTTTCTCTTGGGGCACTTACACTCTGTCATGTATGCACAATGACATTACACATCTAGTGTAGCATACTAGCTTCATTTCTTTCAAGCCTATGCATGTCCTCAGCAGTCACAGCCCATGTTTCACTGCCATGCAGCATGGCGGTTTGCTATGTGTTTAACAGAAGTTTCATAGTGAAATGCAAAAATGGTTTCTCATTGCCTTCTTTTGGATATTGTTTTTTTTACAAGACACCATCTTGGCTAGATACAGACATAATTTGCCATTCCTGCAGACAGGTCTGGTTTTAAGGCCATTAGACAGATCTGTTTAAATTGAGTCCCATGCCATGAGAGGGCTTCTGTGCACACAATTGAGTGGAGGACACTATGATGAATTTTTAGTATGTCATTGTGGCTACTGGTGGAGCTTCAACCCCTCAATGTTTATTGGCTGGAACTGGTGTACTACACAAAGCATAAAATATCAATCATCAGCTTTTGCAAAAGTAGAGGGCTTTGCACTTCCTAGCACTGGCCCTGTCTGCAGAGGCTCTCAGAATGTAAAGAGCTGGAACAAATACTACAAAGAATTCAGTTGAATATTCTTGTACTTCCTCCAATCCACTACTCTGTACTGGCACTAAATTTTAGACCCCCCCCCCAACAAAGATAATAGACAAAGTTGACCTTAGTGAGATTTGAACTCAGAGTGTAAAGAACCAGAACAAAATATTGCAAGGCTACATCATTGACCTGTACTAAAGTTACTTGTGACCAATCGTTTTTCATCAACATAGTCCAATTTAATGAGATGTGATCTCAATATAGCTTTGCATGATTGTCTGATATTTAAACATCTGTATTTCCTATGTGGCACATATGAATATTTATTAGGAGTCTGCAAGAACTTCCCCTTAGCTATTTTGATCAACTTAACTTGTACTTGTAATTTACTATCAAGTCACTTAATTCTCGATAGCTAAATACCAGCAAAATAAACCAAGTGGGTTAACATTAGATGCACTAATAAGGAATATTATGACAAGTGACCCTTGTACCAAGAAACACATTTCCTCAGTTTCTGATAGACTTGTTGGAGAGTTATTGCCATGAGGTATAAAATATTCAAGGCAATCAAAGACTCAGAGAGATGAATCTTTAGTTTATGTGCCAAAAGCCATGATTATTTCTTTTTAAATTAAGTGAATATAATCTCATAAAAGCATCAAAGTGATTTTTATAATCCACTTATATTATTAGGTTTCAGAATAATTACAGAATTTATACTGAAAGCACCTTTTATATTCCTCTCAAAATCAACAGAATTATTTCCAAGATAAGTGTGAGAATTTTACCATAAAGTAAGATTTATAATCTTTGAATAAAATATCATACCTTAATCCAATCATCACAAGCACCATATAATGAATACAGTAAACACTTTGAAAATTTCCAGATAAAAATAAACGGGAGCATTTTAGTGGAGCTAATCAGGCAGAGATAGCGGATAGAATCAGCTGCAGGAGCTTCAAAAGCAGGGCTATGAATAGCTTAGAAAATAGTGCTTTAAAATGTTTTAAGCCTAAGATTTACATTTCCATTTAGGCTCATTATGAGATATTTTGTAGTCAGGGTTAAAAAAAAAACAAAAAACAAAAAACAAAAATGCTGTAGGCTACTTTAGATCTTTAAATGAATAAGTATCTTTTATCCTTTATTTGTTTCAGTCATTAAACTGTGGCCATGCTGGAGCAAAGCCTTGAAGAATTTTTAGTTGAATGAATCGATTCCAGTACTTTTTTTTTTTTAAAGCCTGGCAATTATTCTATTGATCTCTTTGCCAAACTGCTAAGTTATAGGGATGTAAACACACTAACACTGACTGTCAAACAGTAGTGGGGGACAGAAACACAAAGACACAAACACACACACACACACACACACGAGGCTTTGGTCAGCCTGAAGATTCAATAGAAGTCACTTGCTTGAGGTGCCATTCAGTGGGACTGAACCCAGATCTATGTGGATGGGATGCAAGTTTCTTACCACACAGCAATGCCTGCACCTATAATCATATATTAATTATTTCTAATTCTAATGAAGAATTGAGGATAGAGGGTATTATTTTGATCTGAATTCTGTATTTAGATTTTGTATCAATATATGGGAGACATATATTCTATTGTTTACTTGTTTCTGTTACTGGACTGTGGCCATGCTGGTACTTGTTTTCAAGTGTGATCATTATTTTATCAGTCTCTTTCAGAGGCATGACCAAACCAACACCAGTTGTCAAATGGTAGGGTGACAAACACATGTATGCACACACACACACTCATATTATTTATATATGTGTATTGACCAGGAAGACCTGGGCTGACCAGGAAGACCTGGGCTGAGGTGGTGAGGCAAGACCTTCGTACATTGGGCCTCACCGAGGCGATGACTACGGACCGAGACCTTTGGAAATGGGCTGTGCGTGAGAAGACCCGGCAAGCCAAGTAAGATCGTTGCCAGTGCCCCTGGACTGGCTTGTGCGGGTGGCACATAAAAGACACCATTTCGAGCGTGGCCGTTTTCGTGCGGGTGACACGTAAAAGCACCCACTACACTCTCTGAGTGGTTGGCGTTAGGAAGGGCATCCAGCTGTAGAAACTCTGCCAAATCAGACTGGAGCCTGGTGTTGCCATCCGGTTTCACCAGTCCTCAGTCAAATCGTCCAACCCATGCTAGCATGGAAAGCGGACGTTAAACGATGATGATGATGATGATGATATATATATATATATATATACTAGAAAGCTAGTATGCTCTGCTGGATGTATAATGTTAGTGTGCATACACAACTGAGTGTAAGTACTCTGAGAGAAAAGTAGAAACCTTATCAGATCAGATTGGAGCCTAGTACAGCCTTCCAGTCCTCAGTCAAACCGTCCAATTCATGCCAGCATGAAAAACAGATGTTAAATGACAATGATGATGATGATATATATGATGGGTTTTCATACACTTTCTGTCTACTAAATTTACTCACAAGGCTATAGTCAGTCTGGGGCTGTAGTTGAAGACACTTGCTCAAGGTGTCACACAATGGGATTGAACCTGAAACCATGTGGTTGCAAAATGACCTTCTAACCCACATAACCACACAGCCAAACTTGTGCCTAGGTTCATCACTTAATCACATAACATTGGCAAACTGCTCTCTTAGAAATAAGATGGATATTATGATTTATACGTCAAGAGTAATTGAATTAGAGAGATATAGCTTCAACCAATGGTAAAAAAAGAAATATCAGACTTGTGGCTGATATTAGCTTTCAGCTTTATCACAATGTCCTTAAAACTCTTTTAATGCTGACCCACCTGAGACTGCTACTAGTTCTATTATATAAAATCACTCAGTTTAGAATGCACAGATTTAAATTAAAACTGTCTATCATTTTATCTTAGAATATTTTTGTTATGTTTTAAACAGCATATTAATTTATTTTACTAAATCTTCCCAAAGTCTTGATTATATTCAGAATTAATAAAAAAAATATAAACTGTATTTCTCACCAAAAGTACAGTAAAGGGTTAAATCTAAAAAAAAAAAACCCTTTTATTTTGTTTTTCATGAAAATTATCATATAGACATAATGTAGCTTTGCATATTACTTAATAATTCACTGTTGAAGTGCTATTGGAATTCCTTTTATTTACATCCTGTCAAACTTTAATAGACAAGAAACATTACTGTGTAGGTTTATGGCTTATCAAATTTTAATGTGTAGCACTAGAGGTTTAAAATAACACTAAAATATAACTATAAAGACTTTTATTATTTTCGATTTTCTTTTTCTGTGCTACCAAAGACTGGACGGTAATTTTTTGAAACTGGTACATTTACATATTTATGGAGCCATGGTAATTTTTTGAAACTGGTACATTTACATATTTATTGAGCCAAGACACAGAAAAGATGAAAGTCTTTTCTGTGTCTTCAGATGACTACTGGAAATAGTAGCAAAGTCTCCCTCAAAATATACCTGATCATCTTAGAACAAGAGGGACACATTGGTTAGTGTAGTTGTGAATATAACTCTGAGAAAATGAAGAGCAGATGGTCATGGTTAAAAAGTATTTCCTACTTTATTAGGGTTGAAGCTAAACAACAACAACAACAGCTATGAAGTAAGAATGGCACCTATTTGTCAGTTAAGTAGACTGTGACTTAAAAGGTTGTATAAACAGCCCAGGAGCTCAATGCAATAAATATGACACCTAGAACGGTTTGAATTCATGACTGTATAACTATTGGCGGAGCAATTTAGTCTCAGTCATTGTGTCTCACTGTGTAGGTAATTTCAGATAAACCATTGAAACATGAAGTCCATGAAGTCTTCAAATGATATCAACAATGCTTTTATGAGATTATATTCACTTAATTTAAAAAGAAATAATCATGGATTTTGGCATATAAACTAAAAGATTAATCTCTTTGAGTGTTTGACAAGGATATCATTTGAAGATCTCATTGACTTTAGTTGTCTATCAAAAGCAGGTTAATCTACTGGAGCTCATCACTCTCCAAATTATATTCTAGATAAATGTGATACAGACAAGGAGAGAGCCTCTGTGTGGTTGCTGAAACTGCCAGAAACAGCAGCCAAATATACTTTAAATTACACACATTCATTTTTAGTGTTTAACTGTTTCAGTGAAGAGTTCCCTTTTATTTTCATAATCACACATATTGATGGAAATCTAGTTGTTGCTTCAGTTGTTGTGTTGCTCTGCTTGATATTAGAGGACAATCAGTGTCAGCTGGGCCATATTTCCTGTTATTTCCTGTTGGTATTAAGACACAGAATCTAAACAAAGAGCCAGAACAGATATTGCAAGGCATCTTGTCCAGTGTTTTAACAGTTCCATCAATTCCCTACTCTGGACTGGAATTTTATTGGTCAACCCTGTAAAGGTGAAAGACAAAGTCAATCCTAGCAAGGATTTAAGGATTTGAACTTAGAGCACACAAAGCCAGAGTAAAATACCACAAAACATTGAAACTGACACTTTACTACCAATTCTGCCAATTGATCACCTTTTCTCAAATTATGTACTAATGTCTTTAAAAAATTGGAAGGTCATGGCTGGATAACATTTGATCAAAGAACTGTTTGGTAACAGAACTCACTTGGGGTTTCAGAACATTAGATAAATGGGAGTGTTTCTGATATTGCTGCTCCAGTTATGTCAAAAGGTGATAGGTAAAATAGTTCAAATGGAATGAAGGGAATAAGAGGCAAAGAGATGGACAGCACGAGAAGTTACAACAGGTTGACCAAAAATTCAAAAAGTGATGGACAAATTGTAAACATACAAGAAAGAAATAACAATAAGTGTTGTGTAAAATGAATAGTGTGGAGGTGCAATGGCCCAGTGGTTAGGGCAGCGGACTCGCGGTCATAGGATCGCAGTTTCGATTCCCAGACCGAGCGTTGTGTGTGTTTATTGAGTGAAAACACCTAAAGCTCCACAAGGCTCCAGCAGGGGATGGTGGCGAACCCTGATGTACTCTTCCACCACAACTTTCTCACACTCTTACTTCCTGTTTCTGTTGTACCTGCAATTCAAAGGGTCAGTCTTGTCACACTGTGTCACGCTGAATATCCCCGAGAACTACGTTAAGGGTACACGTGTCTGTGGAGTGCTCAGTCACTTGCACGTTAATTTCATGAGCAGGCTGTTCCGTTGATCGGATCAACTGGAACCCTCGACATCGTAAGCGACGGAGTGCCAAGAACCAAAGTGAGTAGTATGTTAAAAAGAGGAAAAGATGCTGACATATTTCGGGTAAACTTCTTATCAAAATAGAGTAAGATGCAAGATAAAAGAAGCAATAAAAAGAATGATATCTATTTGAAAAACATGTGTTAATCTTCTGCAATATGCTAAAACTGGAATGGTTTGAACTCAGCACTCTTAAGCTAACTGGCTACTTATTAATTAATTTACTTACTTTTATATAATGCATTTTCCGAAAAGAAAAAAAAAAAAAGCATCATTGGTGTAAGTGACGAGGGAATGTCAATGATTTAATTTTGTTTGAATGCACCAATTTAATATTTTCTTCACCAATGTGCACATCGTTTATTGATAAATATTGCTAAAAGACATACACATATGATGAACTCCTGTACAGTTTGCATCTACTAAATTTCACTTACAAGGTATTGGTTGACCCAAAGTGACACATAGTGGGTTCAATCTCAAAAGTGTTCATAGAACTACAATACTCTCATGGGTTTAATAGGTCTAGATACTAAAAGACTTAGAAGAAATTAAGATGGCAATTTTGGACCTTAGTAGAATGTAAATTCAGAAGACAAAGGACCAAAATACATACTGGAAGGTGTTTTGTCTGATGCTCTTACTAGTCATATCAGGGGACAGTTTAATTGATTGTACTCTTGATCTCCAATTTTCTAACTTGTGTCTAATTAAAAGTTAAAAAAGTACCACCAGTGAATGATAAGAAGCCTCTGTGTGATAACTCAACATCCTAAATAATAGTCAAATATTCCTCAAATCCTAGAAAAGAACACATTGGACCCTGTGGTCCAAGTTTTCCTGGCCATAGGAAAAAACAGACAGGATGGACATGGCTGGAATACCATTGTTAATATCCATCCTGACCAGGGGTTAAACAAGGACAATAATGAATCTTGATTATTTATAGATTCTAAACATAACCTCATGCCTCGCTCAGTCATGACCTTTTCACCAGTAGCAATATAAAATGTTACCAATGTCTGTCTGAAGAATTCTGTGGACACCAACATCAAAGAGTTTGGTCTTTCACTACTGTTTGCATATCAGTCTCCTTACAAACAACTGCAAGGGGAAATGACTTGTTAGTGGTTCCCTACAAGATATAACCCTAACCCTTTTTCTAAACACTTTCTTATTTTAAGATTCCTTTTATCATCTTCAGTCTTCTTCTTCTTCTTCTTCTTCTCCTCCTCCCCTTCTTCTTCTTCTTCTTCTTCTTCTTCTTCTTCTTCTTCTTCTCCTCCCCTTCTTCTTCTTCTTCTTCTCCTCCTCCCCTTATTCTTCTTCTTCTTCTTATCATTATTATTATTATCAGGTTATATCTTTTGAAAAGATACTCCTATTCAGATTTCTATACTCCTTAATAATGAGAATGTTTATATATTTATTTGTGTGTGTGTGTGTGTGCGTGTGTGCATTTTCCTTTTCATTTGTTTTTGATTTTCATGTAGTGGTCTCTAAAATTAGGAAGAAGTCAATGAAAGAAAACTTCTTTTGTATTGCATTTCGTGTTATATACTCAATTATCTGCTGCAGCACCATTTATTCATTGTAGAAAAAGAAAAGATTGTTACTGGTTTATTTCTTCATTTCTTACTTTTATTGTAGTTGCTGTGTAGCATATTTTTTCTTTTTTATATATATTTTTATTGTTATGGTTGTGAAGAGTTTTCTGTAATTTTCTGTTAATGAAAATCTCACTAAATCTGAATGGCTCTCATGCAATCTCATGCCAAGTTTTACGATAATGTTGCAAGAACTTCGACAATAAATGTTAAGATTGCCTTCTAAAAATCACCTTAGCTATCTCTAAACTATTAATCCTTCATTCCCCAAAGGGTAGGCACATTACATAATAACAAGAAAAAAAAAGTACAGAAGGAATCTATAGATGTTGAAACCTAAACAGTTTTCTTTGTAAGAAATATCCATTTTAGATGATATTTTAGATATTTTCAGAAGATGAGAATAGGGCTGACTCAGTGACCCAAGAGATCAGTAGTTCTTATGATTCTGCCACTAGCATTATGTTGTGTACATAGTCAAGATTCTTAAGGCTCAAACAGCACAGTTAAGTTAGTGTTAGCATATGCAAATGTAGATATGGTTAAAAATCAGATTGGAAATGATTATGTGGAGAAGAAAAAAAAATACAATATTCTTCAATCACTAAATTTCAAGTTTCATCATTTCAGGGTCGATAAATTAAGTACGAGTCTAAAGTACAGGATCGGGGGAATTATTAGAGACTCAGATGAGATGCTTTGTAGTATTTGTTCTGATTCTATATGTTCTGAGTTCAAAATCCACCTAGATATCGATAGCTAACTACTGGATCATGTAAAGCAGTCTACCCAATATGAAATAACAGGTAGGCCTACAACCAGCATAGATAAGACAGCAGAGACATACAGAGGCTTCATTCAACAGTGAATTGACAACAGTATATTTTTGGTAAATATGGGATACAATTATGGACATGTTTTGGATTATTCTGGCCTCATAAGGGAATAAATGGAGTGTTGGACTTTTAAAGATCATTGTTCTCTTTATACTCCAAGTTCAAATCCCAGTGTAGTTGTCTTTACTATAAGTTCCTTCTGGTGTGGTGGGGGTGAAATTTTAATGAAACAAGTATGAATACCCCAATAATTAATTCAGTTACAAATTTATGGCTTTGTACCAATATAAAAACTGAATATTAATAGTGATCTTTCTTCATGACTGCTAATGTCAGCTAGAAATCTTGAAGAAGTACTGTGCATTGCACAAAGGTTGTACAGGCACAGTGTAATAGCTGTAGATTTGAACTCAAACCATACACTCAGTAGGTAACTCAGCACTTTAATTTTATGGTCACCATATCTCAGAAAGTTAAAAACGGAAAAAAGCATTAAACAAAAAAAGTTTTTAAAAATTATAGCTTGACAATTCTAAAGAAATCAAAACAAATTTAATCTAATTATTAATTATTAATCACATTCTACTCAAACCATAAGCAATCTTAGTTAATTATCTAATTATATTAGTTTGTTATTATTGTTTAGATCTAGGTCCCTGATTGAGAAGAAGCATGTCCAAAAGAATTTCAGTCATGATCATAAGAAACTTTCTCTTGATTGATGAGCAGATAAAGGGGACTATCTAAATGCTGTAGGACCCTAGAACTATTTAGTTAGTGTAGTGAATTGGTATAACTTATTAGGATTCGTGAGAGTTAGCATTCAAATAGTGCATTTAGAGTGTCTCTGTTTGGTAGGGTTTGCTTCTCTCCAAAATATATCCAACCAAAGGAGATGGACTTAGTGCTATACGCTGCTAACTAAAACACTTATCAATTTAACCTGATAGAGTTAAAGCAGTGACAACCACAATCCCAACTTTCTTGAAACAGCTGTGAAATCTCACTCATATCACACTATAATGTTAAATTAAAGTCTGTTTTGAATCTACAGGCTCATAAAGTCAGACCTTATCCCATTTTCCGAGGGGTACAAGCAACTGAGAGTACAAGGTTTCCCCCTGGACATATTTATCTACTGCAAGGTTAAAACCCAGAAGCTGCTGGCATGCATTTTCAGCTGAGTAGACTGGAATGATGTGAAATGAAGTATTTTGCTCAAGGACACAACATGCTGTCCATTCTAGAATTGAATACAACTTTATGATGTTATCTTTACTTTCTGTTTTACTTGCTCACCAACCAAATTTTACCCCACTTCACAAATTCACAATTTCAGTTTCCCTTCTTTACCAGTTCACCATACTTATTCTTGCCCCCAAATTTAACAGTTCACCATCTTGTTTATCTTGCCCTTCCCCCTCTCACCATCCTGTCTCCACCCTCTGTTTATCACTTCACCAACCTGATCTCCCACCATGTATAATATGAAAGAAGTAGTCATGAATACAGCACAGTGTATTGTATTAGCAGTTATATATTCATTAAACATTAAAATTCATAAAACCAACATTAAGAAAAAGAAATCTAGCAAAAACAGTACGAATAAAGAATTTTTCAACCTAAAGCAATTTTCCCCAGCTAAAGAATTACTGTACTAGAAACACTATCCAAATCTTTCTGAAATCACGCCTATGTGTCCTCATCTTAGAAAAATGAGAACATATTAGATAACATAATCTTTGATATATACAAAAAGCCAGAATGATTATGGCTTGAATGCCTTTCATCATATGACTGACTTAGTGTTAAAAAACTAAAAACTAAAATATAAAACATATTTACAACTAGATAGCTTGGGTGGACAAGAGTCAAAAGTCTTTGTTACTGGAGACCTTGTGCAATGTGACACTGGCAACAAAATAAAAACTGTCAACCCTTTAGTCTGATTGCCCAACACCCTTTAACCCAGCAAGCTGCACTTCATATAACTTTCATCAAACCTTTAGTATATAACTGGTCATATCCAGTCAAAATACTCTTACCTGTTTTACATTTAAACTGGTCAGATCCAGCCTTTTACACCTATCCTACAAAGTCATTCTAAAAATAAACAATCACATCATTGAAATCTCAAAGCTACAAGATAATCCTTGATTAATTTAAAACAATGTGAGTAAATAAACATTACAATTGACAGGATAATCTGAATGCTGAAGGGTTAACAAAATATTAAAATCTATTCGCTAACTACTATATGGATTTATCATAAAATCTGAAACATTTTGGAAATACTAATACCAACTCGATGACAAGTAATTATTTTATTGATTAAGAATGAAGGGCAGATGTTCTTGTAATGTCGGTTTCAACTGTCTAGCATTAGAGGAACACTCACTATTTTTTGTATTTCCTATCAAAGTAGAAATTTGCTACACCTGAGTGAATATGTTGCTAAGTTACTGGGTTTACAACATTTGTATGTTTATTACTGGAATATAAGAGACACTGCCACAGGTTGTATTTAGTGAAATTGACACTTAAGTAAGTATACATAGCTGAACTTAACCTAGCTGGCATGTATGTATGTACACACACATTTAGATATAATTTTAAATTATCATCCTTCACTGTTGAACATAATGAATTCTTTGTTTTGCAAACACCTTAGCTACATAAGAACATTTATAATATATATATATATATATATATATATATATATATATATTAATACAAATGATATGTGAGCATATGCATATATATATGCATATATGTACATACCTACATCTACATGTATATATAGATGCATATTCGGGTACAGGACGCCAAAAAAGCGTGGACAAAAAAAAGGAACGTGAACATAAACAAAGCACAAAAAAGGAACTTTTTTTATGGACAACAGAATGAACACATGGGAAAACAGACAAGCCACATATGGAACTTTTCCTTCATCAGCTGCCTCTATTCTAAACTAGGCGTTTCGAAGATGAGGCAGAACGCTCTCTTAGAATAGCTCTTCCCGCAAATTTATATATATATATATACATATATGTACATGCATATATACATAAACACTCCCCCCACACACACATCAAGCTAAGTAAAATTGCTGTCTTCCACACATACAGGTTTGTCCTTTCAGATGCTGATGCCACTTAAAAAGCATCTGTGTCAGAGTGCTGCATTAACATACCCATGCTTAAACGCACCTGTGCTGGTGACACATAAAAAGCACCCAGCATACTCTGTTAAGTAGTTGGCATTAGGAAGGGCATCCAGCCATAGAAACCATGCCTCGACAAACAGCTGGAGTCCAGATAGCTCCCTGCTAGCCAGCTCCATGTCAAACCATTCAATCCATGCCAGTATGGAAAGCGGACGTTAAATGACGATGATGATATATATCATAATATGATCACATCACCGACCAGGCTATCAGATACTGTACCTTGCTGGTCACAATGCACCAATGCATTTTGCATGATTTTAACCTCCAAATAATACCACACTGCTGGGTAGGTGAGCATGCCAACATTTCCCCCAGATTGACAGGGAGACTGGAGTAACACAATATGAAGTCTTGCTCAAGAACACGTGTTGCCTGGTTTGGGAACTGAACACACAATCTAGCAATTGTGAGTGCAACAGCCTAACCACTAGAACATGTGTCTTCATATATATATATATATACACACACATACAAGCCTATGTATTTTTCTGCAAAGGGGTATAAGGCAGGGATGTGCCATCTAGGTAGGCAAGGCAGACAGTGCCTACCTTGAATAAAATAGATTGATAGCAACATCTTCCTTTTATGGCAAAATATGCACCTAATTCAATAAAACTATGAAGGTTACTCTGATTACTACGCATAAAATGCAAAATATTTTATATTTTTGTAGATCAGGTATAGGCATAATTTGCCCCTGCTTTTCAACCTCAGTATTTAAGCTACACATAATACTGCTGTAGTATATGTGCCATGTACATTCCTACAACAATGTTTTCTTTATGTGCTATAAAGGCAGAAGTAAATCTACCTTCAACTCAATCGTGCACCTGCATTTCACTTATTTTTGTCAGTTTCACTACATAAAGGTCACCAACTGCCTACCCTGAGTAATCACTGACGGCACGTGCCTGGTATAAGGGATATGTTGTGCAAATAGATACATTTAAATTTTCTAGATATCTTAACCATTTTCTAATTTACTTTAAAAGCATGTCATATACTAAGTATGTGTTACATACAAGTGGTTGAAAAATGCTTGTAGGAGGGACTAAAATTTGTGGAGGAAGATTTAGCTGCTACACTGAATAAAGTAATCAATAAACCTTGCTGTCAGATGTTATAAAGACTTTAGGAATCTATCACCATAAGCCAGTTCCTGTCTCCCACAACAAAGAGGTTGGTAAAAGGGACAATAATCTGAATTCGGAATGCAAGGAGCTGGAACAGATATAACAAGGCAGTTTATCTGACATCTTAATACTTCTGTCACTCCCTTGTCCCAGGACTGGCACTTTATTTATTGAACTCCCAAAAATGGAAGACAAAGTTGATGTTGGTGGAATTTGAACTCAGAGTGCCAAGTGCTGCAACAAATACTACAAGAGTTTCTGGCCAGTGCCCTAACAATTATGCTGATTCACTACAATGTTTTCTTTTCGTCCTACTGAGGTTATCATTTTCTTGTTTCAGTCACTAGACTGTGGCCATGGGGCACTATCTTGATGGGTTTATTTAATCAGAGTAACTCCAGTACTTATTTTTAAAACTGATACTTATTCTATCAATCTCTTTTGCCAAACTGCTATGTTACAAGGAATATTAACAAAGAAACACTGCTTATCAAGCAGTGTGTGTATGTGTGTGTGTGAGTGTGTGTGTGGTGGGGGACAAACACAGACACACTCTCACTTTACATACACAATAAGCTTCCATACAATTTCCATGTATCAAATATACACACAAGGCATTGGTCAACCTGGGGCTAAATTAGAAAACACTTGCCCAATGTGCCACATAATGGGAGCGAACATGAAACCTCATGGTTGAAAAGTGAGCTTCTTAACCAGATAGACATGCCTAAAATAAATGCCAGGCAAAATACTGAGGCTGATACAATCAAATAAAAGTAGAATACAAAAAACAACAACAAAGTTTAAGGTAGTGCTCCAGCATGAGCAGAGTCTAATAACTGAAATAGTAAAAGGATAAAATAATGTTTTAATCCTTTTTTTTAATAATTACTTTCCTTTTTCTTTTTCTTTTAATAACAGGAATCAGAGCCAAATGAAAAATGGAAATAAACTGTGTCTCCCTTTCATCTTAAGTAGTAATTACGACAAACCTTTTTAAATGAGAGTATGAAAACAAGAACACTCCCATCCCTATAAATATACTGACCTTTTGAAACTATACCGAAAAGTTCAGATAAAATACAAATGTAAAAAACAAAAAGTGATTAAAAAATAACTATTAAAAACAGAAAATCAAATTTAATTTTGTTTGACTTGGAAGTATATAAAATTTTTTCCAAGAGGAGAAAAATATAAAATTAAAAAACCAAAAAGTAAAACAAAATACAATAATGAAAATAAAATGTATAAAAATCATAAATTTACATCAGAATAACAGACCATTATTTACAATTCTAATGCCAATGATAATTAAAGGATGGCAACTGCTGAAAATTTTGAGTGTCTTGTGAATGAAAATGGTGCCAGAGAAATTCTTTGCTTTATTTTATTCAACGTGAGAAAAATGTGACAGATATTTCATACAACTGATATTTTATCAATAAAAATAACTGAAGAAGAAACATGAAAAAATAAAAATATAAATCCCCCACAAACTCCCCAGAAAAACCAATTAATTTCAATCATTTCTTAAGTAGTGGAATGATATAGTTTTTTGGTAAAGAAATAACAGAATAAAGTATTTAGTGAAGTGTTGTAGGGAAGAAGTGGAGAGGAGAATCCTAACATTTCAAGACAGGCCAAGAGGGGAAAACTGTAATATATATATATATATATTCAGAGCCATCGTTGGTGAGGTATGGGCTTTGTGGTAAGAAGTTTGCTTTCCAGCCACATGATTTTGAGTAGAGTGGCACTGTGTGGCACTTTGGGAAGGTATCTTCTACTATAGCCCTGGATCAAAAGTAGATGGAAAATGAAAGAAGCCTGTCATGTGTATGTGTCTGTGTATCTCTCTCTCTCTCTCTCTCTCTCTATATATATATATATATATATATATACATATACAATACACACACACATATCCTCATCATGGTCATTTGATATTGTCCATCTTCCATGCTGGAATTGATGGTATGGCTTGGATGCTTTGACAGGAGCTGGTAAGCCAGAGGACTGCAACCAGCTCCACAGTCTGTTTGGCATGGGTTTTTATGGCTTGATGCCCTTCCTAACACCTTTGTATGTGTGTTACTGTCTCCTTGCCTTGATTTCACATGATAATTGTAAATGAGTGTCACCGTCACTGCAAGCAGTGTCCTCTGTTTCCAGTCTTCCATAAAAATATGTCTATTCATGGGGAAATATTACCTTACTTGGAAAGTTGATGACAGGAAAGGCATCCAACATAGAAAATCTGCCAACAAATTCCCTCCAACTCATGGAAGCATAGAAAAATGAACATCAGAATATGCTGATGTTGTATGAAGGGGTTCTGAAAAGTTCATAGTTTTGGGTAAAAGAAAATACAGGAGGATCAGTGAATTATGATTTTATTCCCCTCTCAGATTCACACACTTATTGCATCGGTCCTTCAGTCTTTCTAAGCCCTATAAAAGAACTAGGAAGGTTGTGTCTCCAGCCAGGCCTTTCATGAAACCTTTAAAGCTAGGAACTTTTCAGTACCCCACACCCTGTATATCTATTTATTTATTTTCAAAAATAAAAGGTTGAAAGTGACTTTGAATTTTAAGTAAATTTTTGCTGTGTCAGACTGTGAACTAGTAGTTGCAAATACGAGTTATATGCTTAATCTCCTTGAAGGAGTTGTCTTTAGACAGTTTACACAATTTCGAACCATCTTTATTTGTAGGAGTGAAAGACTGAACTGAAATATTCATGGCCAAAAACCTAAAAGAAGGTTCGAAAGGTTACTTCACAACATTGTTCTGAGTTCAGTCTCCTGGTAACTTATATAAATGTGTATTTCAAAAGTGTTGACTCAACTAGGATGAAATTATCATCATCATCCTTTAACGTCTGTTTTCCATGCTGGCATGGGTTGGACAAAAAAAAGTTGTCAGCAGGCAACTATGGGAATCGAACCCATACACTGAATGTATATTAGTTTGGGATGAATAGAATTGATGCATTGAATGAAAATACCTGACAATATTTAGTAGAGTCCTATCTCTTTGTGTCAAGGTCAGCTTGCCTTTCATACCTTATGAGATAAAATATATACAAAACAAAGTACTGGGGTTGATACAATCAATTGAGCCCAATGAAACGAAAAAAAAATACATGTTGACACTCATGGGATTTGATACTATTACCTTGTAAAATTTGATTTGATTTGGTGGAGCCATTTCATAAATATAGATTACCAAACGAAAGCACATGCACAAATAAATATAGATTACCAAAAAGAAGCATATGTACAAACTGTTAACTTAACGGTAAATACCACAATAATTATTATAGATAAGTTTCTTAATATGTATATATATTAAGCACATGTAAGACAAGGAGACACAAACATACATTCACACACACACACACACACGACAGGCTTATTTCACTTTCCACTTACAAAATTAATTCACAAGATTTTGGTTGTCCTAGAACTATAAAAATGACATCTGCCCATGGTGCCACACAGTGAAACTGAACCTGAAACCATGTGGTTGGGAAGCAAACTTCTTAATCACACTGTCATGCCTGAAGAGATGAATATCAAACTATGTACATTTAGAGACCTGTTTGTTGCAGCAATATATTCCTAATATACTTTTGTTACATTTTTAAAATTCTAAATATAATAGATTCCAGGATTTGCTTGCCAAACATTCCTAATATACATTTGTGGCGTTAATTAGCCTATATTTAGGGATACAAGAAAAATTAGGCTTCTGATCATTAAGAAAAATAAATGTATAGCAGGGTGCTAAATATTACACTTTGTCATCTATTTTGAGGTTAAAAGACTCTCTAATAATGTTTCCAAATAAATGTGTATATAAACGTAATTGTGTTCCAGAATTAGTAGTTTATGTATAGACAGACAATAGGACTGTATTTTAAACTTATAGCAGATTAACTGAAAATAAATTTAAATCATGTTTTTCTAACTATATATATATATTCTCCAAACATCTAGAGGCATTTTTCAACAAAACTCTTCAAGCATATTCAGTCATATAACTGATTAGACAAGCAGAAACATGTTATATTTCAAAATTTATATGCCTAATGTTATATATATATATATATATATATATATATATAAAACAACAACAACAGTAATAGTAAGAATAATAACAATAAACTCCATAACCACCCCCAAATTTAGCAAAGGTAACACTCAGAACCATAATGACCCTATCAACCTTAATAGACTTAGCACTATCCCACCAGTAAGTAATTCTTCCCCACATCACAATCTAAAGAATAAAGATAAATTGTGCCCTTAGAAATACCTGTAAAAGTAAAGATGTAATTTACCGGTGCACTGTCACAATACAGTTTAGTAAAAGGATATACATAGGAGCTACCCAAAATGAAATGAAACAAAGTCTAGCCACAAACCAACACTCTTTCGGAAATAGAAATAAGATTAACTTGACTGGATTAAGTAAATTTATTTGGGAACTTAAAGATAAAGATACAAGATTTGCTTTACAATGTAAAAAATAGGAAATGCTATCTTTGCATCAATGAAAAATTCTTCATACTAGCAGCACAACACCCATAACTTAACTTGAGGGAACAGAAAAACATAGCCTCCTTGTACAAGGGTAGGTTTACCTTTGCTAAATATAGATAGCATTAGAGACCCTTTGCACTATCCCCCAAATACCACCCAGAGCCCTTCACCACAGAAATAGTAGCTCTCGTTATTGAATGAGGGCATATATTATCTCCTAATTTAAAGCTAGTTTAATATTACACACCTGGGTCCCTTATGGGTGATCCAAGAGTAGTACCCCTTCACCAACATGTCTGAGTTTAAATTGCCTCCCCACCCATAATAACTAAATACATAATATATATCTATTAAGCTATTTCTCCTTAATATAACCTCCTCACCCCCTTTAATAAAGCCAGTTATTTCATCTATGAACCTAATTTAGAATACAGGGGGCATCAGTACTTAACCCCCAATAATTAATACTCCTCCCCCCTGAAAGTCTGTACTTGCCATCTCAGCTAAGGCTGTACTTGCAACTAATTTTACTTAACTGCACCTTTTACACCATAGGTTAGCTTGTTTTTATTAGTTTCAATCTGGACCTAATTTTCAGCCAGCATACTGGTTTACCTCTATTTATTGTGGACTCCATTAGACCTACCCATTTAGGAACACTCCTACCCCTGTATAACATAACGTAATTTTAACAACTGCACACCTCTCTAGATTGTATTTGTCTGTACTTGGCACTGCAGTAGACACTTTCCTATAGGCTATTATTGCCCTTGGACATATTTTGCATGAATGGAAGTGAAATTTTGTGGTAGACGCCATATAGTTGCACCCAAGCAAGGGTTAATATAATGACAAGTTTAGTAATATAAACAATATAATATTAATAATAATGTATATCAAGTAGGATTTAATAGGAAGAATTCCAACCATGTTTCCTGGATCGCTACTTCAACAGCTCCTTTATAGGATCCAGTGGCTAAAGACATCATCAAGAGGAACCACATCTGGTTTTGGCCCCTACTCATCTATTGTTTTTGAAGTGGCAGCCCCCCACCCATTTTGGAGGTGTCTTCAGCTCTGGTGTTGAATGCATTTCTTCTTTCTCCTTTGGTTATTTTTCAATGCAGCGTCAACGAATGTCAGCGGGTGACTGACCATCCTGCCAAATTTCCCTTTAGGACTCTGAATTTGTAACCCTGTTAGTAATTAGCAAGCGATTTAGCTTGTAATCGTTTAACTATTTTGGGGTTTTGTGCTTTTGCCTTCTCCTTTGTCTAATAGGCAGAATGTACTCAGGAATGTTTAGACATTTACTTGTTTGTCTAATGTAACCACCACTTGGAAGTATGCTGGCTATTTGAGATGCTTGATTCAGCATTATAATTTGAAGGTAAATGCACTAGCAACCACCTCCCCTAAGGGTAGTCTTCCCTTAACTGTTAGTTATTTACTGTCGTACGGTTGCTAGTATTTATGCTGGGATGATGTATAATGATAGAAGTGGCCTTGTGCCACTTATGACATAGACTACTCTCGCACACTTTTTATTTACCATTTTTTTTACTTCTTTATTTACATCTACCCCTATAATGGTCTTAGCTTGCCTTTGGTTTTAAATTTAACTGACCAATTATAGAGATGGCTGGACTTTGGTCAATTCCATTATGGACAACAGGTGGTTGGTCTTTAGAATATATCAGTAAGTATAATATTGTAACAATTTTATGGGTTTGTTGTTGGATTAATATTAATTAGCGTTATTTACAAAATCATAAGTACTATTCTTTCTCTAGGCTTATTGGCGAATCCTGTTATACTTAAGTACTACATTTATTTTCTTATTATTTATTCACCCTGGTGTCCCTAAAGAAAGATTAACCCACCAATTATTTTTCTAGTTTATTTGCTAGCTTATTCATTTGCTCATCAACTTCAAGCTTTACACTGCAAAATGGTATGATTCTAAATTATTAAGCCTTCTTTCCTCATCCCGAGGCCCCGTTCTTTCCTCTTCCATCTCTCATTTTATGTATTTATATTCACTCTGATGAAGCTCCATGTACTAGATTGGATGTGCCATAAAGATGATGAATATTATTCTCATAATTTTCTTTGGAGGCACCAACTGACATTGATAGCAGAAATGGCTGTAAGCAATGTTAAAGTTTTGTATTAAAAAATAATTAACCGATGGTAGTCAATATGTTTGTTGATCAAAAATTTTCTCCATTTTCTGCTTATTTCAAATATATATATATATATATATATATATATATATATGTATATACACACACACACACACACACACATACATATATAATAATATTTGCTTTTATGTTCACTTATAGCAAAAACAATTTTACATTAATTTGATGGGCTACTCTATACATTTGTAGTGCACACATTTAATATTCTTATATAAGAATGTTGTTGACAGTGACTTCAAAGTTTCTG
>NC_068981.1:101837692-101844280 GCF_001194135.2 Octopus bimaculoides
CATATATATATATATATATATGAGAGAGAGAGAGAGAGAGAGAGAGAGAGAGAAAGAGTGTGTGTGTGTGTGTGTGTGTGAGAGAGTGGGAGAGAGAATATTCCAGTTTAGTGTCCCACCACCTATTTTAATTCTTATAACTTTCTGAAAAATACAGATTTTTTTTAAATGAAATATTGCATCGATAGGTTTTTGATAGAATAGATTGTGATTATTGTGATAGAATTTAGAAAAATAATTTTTAGTAGAAGTTTTGGACCATTCTTTTTCCCTCCATTCCAGACTTTGTTAACAGAAATTTTTGTCAACTTTAGCATTGTTCACTTTTCTTTCAGATTCATGTTTTGGAATATCAACATTATGTGTTTCAGCAAAATGTCATTTAAAGATATGCATTTTAATAGAAGAAAAAAAAAAAAAAAGAATTATGAGGGAAAAAAATCAGAAAGGGTAGAATGATCCAAAGCTCATAAGGTTATCAACATAATGGTGAAGTACACTATGGGAAATGTATGTCTAACAAATTTCATTAGAAAGTAATATGCACTTTTAGGAAATTTAATAGGGGACACTGTATGTATGTAGGTGAGTGTATGTGTGTGTGTGTGTGTGTGTGTGTGTGTGAGTATAGGTGGTGGGGTAACTGTGTATCTCCTCTACAACAGTGCTACTCAAAGTGGTGGTCTGCAGACAGGTGTCAGTCAGTGAGCCATCAGCTGCTGGTACGTGGCGAGTTTCCAGAAAAGAAACATTATAACATGCTTATAAAATGCTTATGTAATTTTGTATTATTTGTTAACAAAATAAATATACGATAAAAAAAATTGTCAACTTTTATTATATCCATTATATATTGTTTCCGGTATAAATTAATATTCCTAAGAAACATTACCAGTCCTTAGCACATTGGAAATAAAACTGCTGGTATGTTACAATAGATAGTTTGAGAAGCACTGCTCTAGAAGACACCTGTTTCTGTTCCTCTGTAACACTCTAACCTCTCATCACCTGGCACAAGGCTGCCTCTTCCAATACCCACTTCCCAAAGTCTCAAAAGATCTTTGTCTTGTGAGTCACTTGGTAACCCCATCGGTGCTGATGCCATGTAAAAAGCATCCAGTCTACACTGTAAAGGGGTTGGCATTTGAAGGGAGCCCAGTTGTAAAAACTGTGCCCAAGTAGACCTCACTGGTGTTGGTGCCACATAAAAAGCATCCAGGCTACTCAGTAAAGTGACTGGCATTAGGAAGGACATCCAGCCATAAAAGCCATGCCAAAACACACCTCACTGGTGTTGGTGCCGTGTAAAAAGCACTCAGTTCACTCTGTTAGGTGGTTGGCATTCAGCTGTCAAAACCATTTCAAAACAGTGAAGCCTGGTGCAGTCTTCTGGCTTACCAGCTCCTATCAAACTGTCCAATCTATGCCAGCATGAAAAATGGATGTCAAATGATTATAATGATGATGATGATGATGATGATGATGATGATATGGTGCCCCACTGAATTTATGTGTGTGTGTGTGTATATATGTAATTTTTGTTCTATGGTATTTACCTAAACACACAGACACACATGTAATTAGTAACATGCAAAAATAAACTTAGATTTTTGTAGACATTTGGGATTCCACATTTGTAGTGTAAATAATGCCTCTGATTACAGAGATTAATTAAACCAACTTAATTACCATTTTATAGCATATTTTACAAGCAATAAAACACCATTTCAGAATTTTTGTCAATATTCCAGGATTCCAGAATGTATCTATGTGGTCCCTATATAACACCCAATAATAGAAGAAGATTTGAAAATAATATATTGTAACAACATGTTAGACTTTTCATTTGTTGACTACTAAATAAGTAGCAAAAACAAACCTGGTAAACATTTTACCCATTTTCCAAAACAATTTTCCTTTTCCATTAAAGGGAATAACCTGTTTTGTTAACTATTGAAAAATATATGCCATTGTTAAACAAGTATATAATATTTACAATGCTTGAACCATATTATCAAGTGAAATAAAGGTCATTCAAGTTATACTCTTTTACTTGTTTCAATCATTTGACTGTGGCCATGCTGGAGTACTGCCTTTAGTTGAGCAAATCGACCCCAGGACTTATTCTTTGTAAGCCTAATACTTACTCTGTCGGTCTCTTTTGCCGAACAGCTAAGTTACAGGGACGTAAACACACTAGCATCGTTTGTCAAGCGATGTTGGGGGGAGAAACACAGACACACAAACATACACACACACACACACACACACACACACACATATATATATACATATATACGACGGGCTTCTTTCAGTTTCTGTCTACCAAATCCACTCACAAGGCTTTGGTCGGCCCGAAGCTATAGTAGAAGACACTTGCCCAAGGTGCCACACAGTGGGACTGAACCCTGGGCCATGTGGTTAGTAAGCAAGCTACTTACCACACAGCCACTCCTACGCCTATGTGTAAAGTACTTTTTGATTAATTCTTTCATGAAACTACAAAATTGTAGAAGCTAAGTAAAGAATAGAAAAGTTGGAAAAGAAAAGCAGAAAGAGAAAAAAAAAAAGGCAAAGAGAAAGGCAAATTTGGTAAAAGTTAAATTATAAATATTGTATGTATGCTATAATTCCTAATATTATGCAGGGTGGCAAAAATATACATCCAAAGTTACCTATTTGTTGTTGTCAGTATCAACTTTATCTCACATCTGAGTTTTTATTTTCTCCTTTACTGAACGCTTCCTTTGTGATGAAACTGTTGATAATTCTGAAGACCAATCCTTGCACAGAAGAGTCAATGGCATTGACTGCATGACAATGTTGGTGGAGAACGAGTTTGATTTTGTTGAGCCTTTCTCTGCTGTCATTTGATTTTTTCCTTTTCTCTTCTGCTGGCTTTGAAGTTTTTGATGTTGGGTAACATTAGTAAAGTGGTTGGCATTAGGAAGGGCATATGGCCAAAGAAACCATGACAAAGTAGACAGTAGAGCTTGGTGCAGTCCTGTCATGCCAACTCCTTTCAAACCACCCAACCCATGACAGCATGAAAAACAGATCTTAAACTGTGATTTTATATATATATATATATATATATATATATATATATATACACACACACACATGTGTGTGTGTGTGTATGTATGCATGTATGTGTACTGTGCAAGTGTACTGACATCATACCTTTACTCATGTGAGACATGGACCCTTTACTAATGTCATGTAAGGGTCCTTGAATGCTTTTGTCAGAAATGTCTGAGAGACATTCTGAATGTTAGCTGGACCTTAAAAACTCCAGACACACAGGTCCTGAGGACAGCTGATATCTTGAGTATTGAGGCGATGGTGCACAAGCACTGGTTATGTTGGACTGGACACTTTGTTAGAATGAAGGATAGCAGGATCCCTAAACAGATGCTATACGGGGAACTTGTGAATGGAAAGAGACCCCGGCAGAATCCAAGGCTGTGATTTAAGGACTGTGTCAAGTCCTCATTAAAGGCCTGTGATTTTCAGGAGACTGACTAGGTGAGCAATGCTTGTCATCACCACAGAAGGAGGAAGCAGGTTAAGGAGAGGGTTGACACCTTTAAGAGAGTATGTATTCTGCATGAAGAACTTAAGCGTGCTGCTTAAAAGTGCACTGTTAGTGTAGTGAATGGGGAAAGCCTGGTTTGCAATGTTTACAGTTGTGTATGCTTGACAAGAGTAGGGCTCATTAGCCACCAACGGAGCCGCAAATGCAAAATATAAGTTAGTCCTAGAGTGCACAATGTTCATGAAGGTCAGCAATGGTCTTTCTTGATCACGAGTGGATGGCCATCATGTATGTATGTATGTATGTATGTATATATGTTGTATGTGTCTATATCAGTCTTCAACCTTTATGCTACTAATCATCAATATATACATACATGTACATATATATATTTATACATATCTTTTGGTACTGGGAAATTTTATTTAACGATAAGTCATAAATAAAACGTGCACGTATAGCATCTATATTTTAGTCCTGTCATGCCACTAAAAACCTCCGATTAAACCATATGGTTCTTGCTGTACAAAGGACTGAAGAATAATGTGTATGTATGTGTATATATATATATATATATATATATATATGTATGTATACTTTGTAGTATTAATATTTTTGACATTTTATACAAAGAGCACTCATTATAAATCCAGTGTATAATATTCTAACAGAATATATTTATTTAATGATATATATATATATATATATGTATGTACATTCATACACTCATATCTACTAAGATATATATGTATATATATATATATATATATATATATATATATATATATATATATATATATATATATATATATATATATATATATATATATACATACACACACACACACACCACATATATGCACACAAACGCTTATTCATAAACATATATACTTATATGCATTTATATCTTACTCTCATTTTAGAAATCTGTGTGTATCTATGCAGTATATGTGAGAGGAGTGTGTGTACGTGCATGCACTTCTGTATTTATACTTTTTAAATGTGAAAATCTGATAAAAATGGAGACCACAGATCTCTAGGGATGATACCTGGTCGTAATTACCACCATACCATAAACACTCTGACATATATCGCATCTCATCTGAACACAGTAAGAGCATAATCATTTTTGAATCCTGGGCATTTGCTTGCTTTGATCCTTTCGTTTGTGGTTCTGTTGTAACATTATTTATTGATTGATCCTCAAGTTTTCCTTACACACACACACACACACACAGACTCATACATACACATAGGTTAATTTATATAGAAGCTCAGACATACAAGCATACATACATGTGTATATGTGCATTTGTGTGTGTGTGCATATAAATATATATATATATATATACATACACACACACATACATGCAGTTATGCATAGATATGTACATATACATGTATGCATATATAGGTATATTTTTAAGAGTATATATATGTAGGTATGTATATGTACATGTAGGTATACATATCTACATAAATGTAGGAGTGTGTGTATATATATATGTATATGCACGCAAATCTATCTATATATCTACACACACACACACACACACACACACACACACACACTATAGATAACATGAAGAACAAAGGGAATCAATTTCTTAACCTTGTATGATCAGAAGCATTTATGACCGAGAGGTTATCACTACTGACATATACAGATGCAAAATAAAACTCCCTTTTATAAGACAAAGTGGAACTTGGAACTTTGAGTAGCAACTACCTCAGATTCACTCTTAAATATAAATTATGCACACACACACACACACACACGTGTGTATCTGCTTACGTATGTATAGAACCACAGATAAGAATTTATTTGAAACTATGGAGAAACTATTAATGCAAACCTTATTACTTTGAAACAGAAGATCAACATATAACCTATGAGCTATGAATGATGTACTGCAAATAAATTCCTACTGCTAGTGGGATTTTGTGTATATTTTTATCCTTTTACGAAATTTTTCTTCAGTGATATGCATTTCCACATCAAGAGAAAAACAGCCCTGTTCTATGAATTTACCTGGTTAGTAATACTTCAGATTCAAAAACATTTAAGATACTAAAATTTAGGACAAAATATACCGTGATATTTTGGATAAACTATTTTCTTCTTGTTTAAGCCCAGTTCAAAACTCACTGAGCAGACATATGATTCTGTCTTTTATATTCATATCTCTCAACTACATTATCCAATGTGTGAGTCCATTTTTCAAGATCAAGAGCGCAATTTAAGAAAGACCAGACTGTTACTTCTAGCCATTCACACAACCACATACAGTACTGCCTGTTGTTTTTGAGTGCTGCAATATTGGATCCATAAGTCTTTCAAGTTGGTTCTGCTTGTGGCAGTACACATAATCGGTTCTACATATAATCAATCTAATAACTGTAATAACTGTTGTCCAAAAATTAACTCTTTGAACTCCATGTCTGCTGGCAACAAATATAATAGCACCATATAAACACTATTTTGAGCAGCACTTCAATAGTTAGCATCAATCTCTCTATCTATCCTTGTTTTACTCCCTGGCCTTGTTTTTCATACACACATGAATGTATATCTATAATTATATATATATACATACTGATCTCATGTAAAGATATATGCATGTACCTGTTTAAACATATGTATATAAAATATATAAATATATGTGTTTTAAATACATACATTATTACAAATGCACATACAAATGCATTTGAATATATATATATATATATAATATGCTTGTGTGTGTATGGATGTATATATACATATGTATGTGTGTGTATATATATATATGCACACGCATAAATAGACATACCTTTACCTATCTCTGCATCTATATATATTGCTGGTATGGCTATGTGGTTATGAAGACTGATTCTCAACCATGTGGTTTTGGGTTCAGTGTCACTGCATGGTACCTTCAGTAAGAGCCTTCTACTATAGTGCTGGGTCAATCAAAGCCTTGGGAGTGGTTTCGGTGGTAGATGTTAACTGAAAGCAGCCCATCAGAGTTGTTTGTTTGTGTGTGTGTGTGTGTGTGTGTGTGTGTGTG
>NC_068981.1:101844290-101848081 GCF_001194135.2 Octopus bimaculoides
GAGAGAAAGAGAAAGAGAGAGAGAGAAAGAGAGAGAGAGAGAGAGAGAGAAAATGAATTCATTGGTTTGTAAACAGTGGCTTCTTGATGGTCTTGTTTGCTTGCAGTCCACTATGAAAACATGCTTGGGCTTCTTGCCATGTTTCACAATCTTAGCAAACATATGGCATTGTTTGATTTCAGTTTTTTTGCATAAAACATGTCCAGTTGTTTTTATGTGGCAGAATGAGAAATTAATTCAGTTGGAAACAGGTGGGGTTTGGTGCAAGAAAGGGTATCCAGCTGTAGAAAGCTGCTGCCTATGTACTCTCATCTGACCTTGCAAGCATCGAAAAGTAGATATTAACCCTTTAGCATTTAAACCGGCCATATCCGGCCAAAAGTATTCTGCCTGTTTTATGTTCAAACTGGCCAGATCTGGTCTCTCATACTAACCCTACAATATTGTTTTAAAAATTAACAGCTACCTCATCAAAATCTCATAGCTACAAGATAATGTATGATTAATTCAAAACAATGTAGATGAAAAAGCATTAATTTTGGCAGAATAATGCGAACACTAAAGGGTTAAAGTGGTGATGATGATGATGATGAGGGTATGCCTCAACACAATCTGCAGTACCCTCTCTTTCTCTGTCTATCTCTTCATCTTTCTCTCTAATCCTATCTCTCTATTTTCTCTCCTTTCTTTTCTAATTGAGGTATCCATGCATCTCCTCTATAGCAATACACCTATCCCTATCCCTCCACTATTCTTTAACCTCTCAACTGGCACAAAGCAATTTTCCCTCAATACTACACCCCCTCCCAGTCTGGGGTCTTCATCTCATAAGTTTTTTGGTGACCCTGCTGATGTTGATGCAACATAAAAAGCACACACTACACTCTGTAAAGTGGTTGGTGTTAGGAAGGGCATCCAACCATAGAAACCATAGCAGACAATGGAGCCTGGCCCAGTCCACTGGCTTGCTAGCTCCTGACAAACAATCCAACTCATGCCAACTTGGAAAATGAAGTTTGATGATGATAATGATGATGATATACATACATGCATGCATACATGTGTGTGTGTGTGTGTTTGCACCTGAACTCATTTATTTGAAAGTTACAATGTTTGAGCAGTGTTGTTGGCACCTCCCCTGTCAGCAACTTGTCCACTCACTTTGTAAGCCACATAGAACAAAAGATCTATTACTTGCAGACATGTAAAGGTTAACATCCAGCAGTAAAACAATGCTTTGAAAACATATTTGTCTAACCCATGCTAGCATGGTAAAACGGATATAAATTAATCAAAATGAAATGTATGTGGGTGCATATGTCTAAGTGTGTGTTTGTGCATGCATGTGTACGTAAGTATGTGTGTATTGTCTTTTATATGATTTCTTATGTAATAAGAATAATATGAAAGCACAATACATCCATCTCTTAGAAGTATGCAGAACCTGATATATGTTTAGCTCTGGATGTGTAATCCTGCTTATCTTGCAAATGTCTCACATATGTAACATTCAGATGCATGCACACATACATATACATATATACACACTCACGCTAGCTACTCAAATTTTGCTATTTTGAAATGATTTCACAGGAGATGAAATTGAAAGATTTGCTAGAAATTAATGGGAGTGAATGTGTTAAAAGAACAGAAAAAATTTTGAGAGATTGATATGTGTGTGTGTGTGTGTGTGTGTGTGTGAGACTACCTTGATCAATTTTTCCAGTTCCAGTATGAAACAAAAAAAAAACACACACAGACAGACATACACATTCTTGTGCACTTCTACACTCATACACTCTCTCATGCCTTATATACACCTGCATATGCACACTTATACAGACACTTCTGGTCATGTGCAGACAAGCCCATGAAAATACACACACATTCACATATACACACAAAGCAGCATGTACACACAGACATACACTCACACTTACATGTAAATAAAAGCCAAATGAAGAAAAATGTTAGCTGAAATAAATTTAGTTAATCAAATCACCAATCACACCCATTATTAATGTAATATCATATAATGAGACAAAGATAGATTATCAAGATAGCAAAGCAACTCAAGTGACTACACTGTGGTAAGAACTCTGCTTTTATTTGCTGCATACAAAGTAACAATATATATGTCATGCATACACTTATATTTTTATTGTGAATCAGGTGACGATTCGCTCTTGAAGTTTCAAGCATGTAAGCTGTACTGGCAATCAGTCAGACAAAGAACGTTGATGATGTCTATAATACACTAGGTAGAATGATTTCCATTGGTCAAAGTGGATCATGTGGTTGGATTTGTTGCAGATCAAAGGTAATGTTGACTGGATAAATATGGTGTAGAGGAGGCTCCCCAAGGAGAAACTATTTTGCCATGCCTGTTAGTGCTTGTGGTTGTAGATTTGAGTCAACAGGCATGGACCTTGGACAATCAGGCAGGCATCTGGGAGATGTTCAGGAAGAACCTCCTCCAATGATTACAATTAACTAATTGATCTCTGGTTAAGTGACTGAGCTAATTGCTTTACAGTTAGATAAAACTGCTTTTTTGTAATCCATTTCACTAAGAAGTGTCTTTATCAATGATTGGAGGGTATTCAAATTTTAGATCTGTGTTTACACAAAAATCGACCCTGAGACAATTGATCCTTTGATCTTATTGAGTGTAGATGTTGGTAGAGGTGGTTTTGAAAACTTTTACAGTAATCCATGTTATTCTTTTCAATATCACCCAGGGATGTTATAGATACTCAATATATCTCTGCTTTGGAAAGACAAGAGACTCTAAATCCCCTAAGGATTCACGAAGAGGGATTTAACAGTTACAAATTAGATGCTAGTATTTGGACTGTGTGGGTGGGTGTGTTTTTGTTGATCATTTGTGATCTGTGAAGAGATACTGTCTAGACAAGATTAGCTTGCCTTAATATGAGTTTTGAAATGTTTATTTGAATGTCAGTAGGAAAAGTCTTAGAGATAAAAAATTTGTAGATATGTTCATAGCACATCTAACCCATATGGTGAATTAAACCAAATAACCTTCCTTTTATTTGTTGTAGGGAGTAGGGTATCCTCCATAATATTAGCTTCTAATTGAAGCTGATTCTAGTTAGCATGTCATAATAGAACGTAACCTTGTTAAAGTGATCCCTGCCATAGGATTAATCAAAGAATAGCTTAGATATTTCATTTGAAAGATTTCTAGTTATGGCTAGTGGGGTGGAAAATTTGTCTTCACACTGATGCTAAAAATTTTCATGATTGCCTTCTCCACTATGGCTGTTACAATGACATCTACAATTTTTCATGTGCCATCAACAATACAACCTCTTTCACAATTACTAACTCCATCACTACCATAGCTACAATCACCACACCTAATCCCATGCTCCTATCAGTATGCCTATCTTTCCAAACACTTGTCTGTTTATCCCTTTACACATCTCTCTCTCCATCTCTCTCTGTATAAGGAATTACACCTGTGAAGTCTCTGAACAGACTTTGAACAAAACAAAATACATTTTGTTGAAATACTGATTATAATAAAATATATTAGCACTTATACATGGCACTTGAGTTTTTAATCTGGTACAGATAAAATGAAAAGAATCAAACAACATGTCTTGTATGGTGAAAGACTCACTAACTATCTAGTAAGAGTCATTCATTTAATATGTGTAAGAGAGTGCATGCGTACTCTGAAATGAATTCTAAAAGAAAATTACTAGTTTTCGGAGAAGTCACTATATATATATATATATATATATATATATATATATATATAT
>NC_068981.1:101848374-101854280 GCF_001194135.2 Octopus bimaculoides
CTCTCTCTCTCTCTCTCTCTCACACACACACACACTATATATATATATATATATATATATATATATATATATAATTGCTGATTCACTCTATCACTCAACTAACTGATGCAATCCTTTAATCAAGAATAAGAAATTAACAGCAAATTTGGTTATACAAGAAGTCATTATGGAGAATTGAACACACATTGTTTTTCATTGGTTGCAACATATCATGTCACTTGGTAATATTAGAATCTGGTGTATGGTTAGTTAGTTTCTGGTATGTAACGATATACTTAGTGTTGCTAGGGAGGAATAGTTCTATGGCCATACACAATTACTGAGTTATATGATATATTTCTAGTTTGAAGAGAGTTTATATTAATTCTATTTGTTGCATTTTAAATAGTTAAGAAGATCTATTTTTCTATGTCAGCTTGTAGTGTATATCTTGGTTATTCTGTTTGAGATGTTAGCTGTTATTATTAATATATATTTTTTCCTGAAATTCATAGGTTGCATTTATGTGGACTGTTTATGTATGAGGATATATATAATACAATCTATGTACCAACAATAACTCATACAACTCATTTTACCTAACTGCAAACCAATGATATAACATAAATCATATAACATATTCTATACAGTTTCCACTTGGCATTAAAATACCCAACGCATAGAAAATAACATCCTACTTAACACAACAACGCAAAATCACACAATACATATTGAATACAATCACCTCCCAATAATATAACACAAAACAAAATTCACACAACAAAGCTTTAAACCCACGGTTAAAAGATTTCAGACTATAAAGAGATGAAGAGAATGTAAGGGGCATGACTTTTGATAAACCAGCAACTGTTCTACATAATACAACAGCAATATATTTCAAATCATACATGCACAAAAATATGTAAGTGTATAATGTTATATCTCACTGTTGCCATGTTTCTCCCATTTGTAAGCACTCTTGTTTTAAACTGGCCATTGCTTCTCCCCAACAATAGTAAACTGCCATTGTTCCCTCTTCACTATGGTTACTTGCTGCTATTTCTACTTCCTATGGAAAAATTGTCCATTTCATTTGACTACCTCTGGCTGTAGATTATATAAAGGACCTTTAGCACATGGTTCCTCAGACTTTCACGTTGCTTGCTTCATTCACTGTTGTTGATTGACACTCACAATATGCACAGTTAAGCTAAGAATTTCTCTTGTTTTTAATTGCCTCATTCATTCATCTAACCCGTATTACTAACATATACTTTCATAAACTGTAATTATTCAAATTAATTCTTCAAATAACTTTTAAACTGTAATTCCCTAAAACCCTAGTGTTCTCTCCTTGTTTCATAATGTTTTCATCACTGTTCTCTAAAATTCCTAAACACTCTTGTTTTACTTATGTCTCTCACTATTGCCATGTTTCTCCTATTCGTAGGCATTCTTGTTTTAAACTGGCCATTGCTTGTCTGCAATGCACCCACCCACCCCTGCCCCCATCACATATACCAGAAATCTATTCTCAATACTGGAAACTCCTACAGGGCTCTCTACCAGAAGACTTGCATACCTTCATCCTTCCCTCCTTCCCTGCCACCAATAATCGCCCACACTACTACTGCATACACCAAAAGGTGATATGTTACCAATGGCATGTAAAAGCACCTTTCGAGTGTTGGGCCTCAAGGTGGCAATGATTGAGTTCATTTGACATTATGCCGTGCTTGAGAAGAAGACCCATCAAGCCAAGTAAAACCACAGACATAGCAGATACCGGTGTCATGCAAATAGCACCCATGCTGGTGACACGTAAAAGCACCCATTACACTCTTGGAGTGGTTGGCATTAGGAAGGGCATCCAGCTATAGAAACCATGCCAAAACAGACTGGAGTCCAGTGCAGCCTTCCAGCTTGCCAGCCCTGGTCAAACCGTCCAACTCATGCCAGGATGGACAATGGACTTTAAATGACGATGATGATATCTTTTATCTTTTACTCATTTCAGTTGTTAGACTGTGGCCATGTTGGGCATTATCGTGAAGAATTCTATTCAAATGAATTGACCCCAGTAATTACTTCTTTTTAAGTCTGATACTCATTCTATCAGTCTCTTTTGCTGAACTGCTAAGTTATGGGAGTGTAAACATACCAACACTAGTTGTCAAGCAGTAGTGGAAGACAAACAAACACATACACACACACCCCACACAGACACAGACACATATGTGTATACACACGCATATGGGCTTCTTTCGCTGAATCCACTATCAAAGATTTGGTCAGCCCAAGGTTATAATAGTAGAAGACACTTGCTCAATGTACCATGCAATGAGAGTGAACCTGGAACCATGTGGCTGGGAAGCAAGTTTCTTACCACAGAGCCTCGCCTACACCGACAAAAAAAAAATAGATAAAAAAAGCCTACATAGATATATATTAAATGTGCACACACACACACACACACACACACACACACACACATATATGAGAATATCTGAGAGGAAGGAGTAAGGTTATTTGTTGCCATAGTTTATACAGACTAAATGTCAAACTACAAAATTACAGAAACACAATTCTGTCTCCTACTGAGTTACCAGTTTTCAGATATTCATCAGACATTTCCTTTTTGTTAAACCAATCACATTTTTTTTAATGTCATGTTTTAATCTGCCTTGTCTATTTGTCTCTTCATCTGAACTGGTTCATCCATCCATCCATCCAATCATCCATGCATCTAGCCACATACCTAGCCAGCCATCTAGCTACCACATAAAAGACATTATGGAGAGTGCCAATATTAAGTGAAGGACCTCAGACAATTTATTGACTCAGTAAAAGGAGGGATGTTGGTGGAGAGAGATATTTTTTTCTTTTTTTTTCTTTTTTCTTTTTTCCACAACGTTTCAGCTTCACTTCACACTGATCAGGAACCAATAGGTCATAATCTATAGATAGCACTTTTGACAACTACTGCTGCATTTTAATAATTTAACATCAAGCTGTGCTAACCCTACCACTTGAACTTTCTACCTGATCATTCATTCCCAGGTGGTCTCAAAACCTATTTTTCATTGATTTTATAATAAATGCAATAACAACAACCAGAGAAAGAAAAAAAAAGGATAAATTCTGAGTTTGGCATAAAGAATAAAAATAAATCTGCCACAAAAAATGAAGAGACAGCATTTTCTTTTCCTATAGTTTTCTACATGCTTATTTAATGTCTTACTGTCAAGGTCACAATTTAATTTTTTATCATATCTGTATAATTCTCATTCCCACTCACGCACATGTAACTGATTTCAAATTCCAGCACAAAGCCAGCAATTTCAGAGGAGGGTGTAAGCCAATTACATTGACCCCAGTGTTCAACTGGTACTTAATACATTGACTCTGAAAGGATGAAAGGCAAAGTCTGACCTCAGTGGGAAACACGTAATTAAATGTAACAAAATGTTTGAAGGTATGGCCGTGTAGTTAAGAAACATGCTTTGCAACCACATGCTTTGCAACCACATGCTTTGCAACCACATGCTTTTTGGGTTCAATCTTACAGTATGATATCTTTGGCAAGTGTCTTGTACTATGGCCCTGGTTTGATCGATGCATTGTGAATGTATTTGGGAGATGAAAACTGTGTGGAAGCTTATCATAAATGTGTGTGTGTATGTGCATGCATGCATGCCTTTGTATTCGTTACCACCACCACCAGGTTCCAGTCTGATCTGGCAGTGTTTCTACAGCTAGATGTCCTTCCTAACGCCAACCACTCCGAGAGTGTAGTGGGTGGTTTTTATGTGCCACCAGCACAGGGGCCAGAGGGGGTTGGCATCGACCATGTTTGGATGGTGCTTTTACGTGTTACCGGCATGGGAGTCAGTTAAGGCAGTGCTGGCATCGGCCACATTCGGATGGAGCTCTTTACGTGCCACCAGCACAGGAACCTATATATATATATATATATATGTATACATATGTGTGTGTATGAGACTTTGTGTTTGAGCTTGTCTCCACCACATACACACTGCTTGACAATTAGTGAATTAGTGCTGATGTGTTTACATCCCTGTAACTTACAGATCAGCTAAAGAGACTAATAGAATATGTACCTGGCTTTATAAAAAAATAATTCTGGGAGTGACAAGTTTTACTAAAATTCTTCAAGGCAGTGCCTCAGCATGGTCAAGTCTCATGATGGAAACAAATAAAAGATAAATGATAAAGATATGTAGTCTGGCCATTGATTTAAATCATGAGTATATGCCCCAAATCAAACTGTGGCTGTGATAAAAATCTCTTTCCAAAGACACCACACAATAGGATTGAACCTAGGACTTGATGTTGCAAAATGAACTTAACCATTTAGCCATACTGCATCTCTAATATATACTAGAAATGCTCAGACGATACATATATAATACATAATACAGGTAAAGATGAATGAGAAACTGAAGAGAAATTCCAAAGTAAGTGATGAATAAAACATGGAAGGTGGAAAGTATTATGGTTAATGCACTTCTTTTTCTGTTATTTACTGGAAACATGCAACTTCAACAATTAAATAATTAATTGTTGAAGTTGGCTGTTGAATGGCTGATAACTGAAAAGATAGACTGTTAAGAAGTATTCTTTATGCATTATAATTGTATATGTTTGTAAGTATGTGTGCATGTATATGTGTGTGTGTTTGTGTGTGTATGTGTGTGTGTGTGCAACATATATAAGTATAAATGTATATCTATATAGACACACACAAATATATCAATCTAGATACATGGATTGACAGATACATATATATATATATATATATATATATATACTGAAATATACATTTATATGTGTGTATGTATACACACAACACACACACACACACACATATATCCACACACATATGTAAATCTATATATATATATGTGTACATTATATGTATATAAATATATATATATGTATATATATATATATATATCATGTACACATACACATATGTATAAATATGTATATTTATTTATACATAGATATGTTTGTACATATGTGTGCATGTAAGTAAATTTCCCTCTTTCTCTCTTGCTATGTGTATATAATTTAATACACACAATTTTAAAAAGAGCTACTAATAGTTTCATGCATTAAAGATACAATAATTTGGCAAAGTTATATTTAAAAACCAGGATACTGTCTGATGAGAAAATATGAGAAAAATTGAGAAGAAAAAATACAAAGAAGATTGATGTAAAAAGTGGAATGAGATGAAAGAAATTTTCAGGATGGATCTTCATTCTTTTTGTCAGTAGAAATCAAAGATGACAAAGATCTTCTTCTTCTTCTCCCCCTCCTCCTCCTCCTTCCACTTTTGCATCAATCTTCTTTATGTTTTTTTCTTCTTGTTTTTATTTTTTCTCATGTTTCCTTACAGACCAGCATCCTGGTTTTTAAATACATCTAATAATATGCACTGAGCCTGAAAGATTGCTTAGAGATAGATGGTATGTTACACAAATCTGCCAAATTATTGTATGTCTAAAGCATGAACCTATTGGGAGCTCTTTTGTAAATTGTGTATATTAAATGATATCTATCTCTTACTGGATGGAGTACATTCTTTTGTTGATCCTACCTATAACAGAACTGTAAACTGTAAACTATATATATATATATATATAAATCAGTAAATAGTGGGGTTGTGTTAACCGCACATGGAGAAATAATAGGAAAATGAAAAATAATAATAAGGCAGAATGCTAAATTGAAAGCATATTTTAATATAGATGTGTGAAAAGGATTTCTAACCAGCTTTCATTGCATGGCAAATTTTCAAGAAGAGGGAGATTGAAAATGTTTTTTACAAAAAAGTAAAAAATAATATATAAAAAAATAATATATAAAAAATAAAAATACCAATACATTATATTGTCTTT
>NC_068981.1:101855212-101857008 GCF_001194135.2 Octopus bimaculoides
ATATATATATATATATATATATATATAGGTGCCATGTAAAGAGCATCAAGTGCATTCTTTAAAGTGGTTGGCATTAAGAAGAGCATTCAGCCATAGAGACCAAAGCCAAAATAGACTGTGGAACCTGGTGCAGTCCCTGGCCTTGCCAATCCATGCAAAGCTATTCAATCCCATGGAAATGGACATTAAATGTTGATGATGATGATGATATATATCATCATCGTTTTAATGTTCACTTTACTACACTTGGACAGAGATTATTGAGGCAGATTTTCTATGACTGGATGCTCTTCCTGTAGTCAAACCTCACCTGTTTCCAAGCAGGATAATAGTTCCTCATGGTCACAAATGTTTCCATAGAATATTGGAAATGGAATGACACTTCTGTATGACAGTGACATTTATCATGCAATGTCAAGAGAAGAAGATACACACATGCACGCACGCACACGCACACACACACACACACACGTATACAACAGGCTTCTTTCAGCTTCTGTTAACCAAATCTGTTCTCAAGTGTGTGTGTGTGTGTATATATATATATACATGAATTAACAAATTCATTCTATGTATTTAGTTTCACAGTGAAATACTTTTCTGAGTTACTGATCAATACAATAAGAAATTATGAAATTAGCAAAAGCATAGAATAGTTATTTTCAATGTTTCTAGATCTTATCAGACATCATATAGCTGAAGGTTTGTCTCCTGTTATTCCGTGTGAATGTGTGTGTGAATATACATACAATCACACACACACATATGTATATGTGCGTGCATACACACACACATTTTTCTTATGAAACTAATAACCTGATGTAGAACTTAAAATATGTATGCTTCAGAATGAAGCATTAGTTGAGTACAGAGTGGTAACAAGAAAATGAAATGACAAAGAAATAAATGATTATCTTATAAACTTCATTAGCTTACAGCTGTTTCTACTATAAGATGCATCTCCATTTTATTTTTGTTCTCCCTCCATTTTTTTTACTTCACAATCCTTTCTGTCAAAGAGCATAGGCTCAAAACGTCAAAAACGTTTCCATTCTTCCGGAGTGTTAAACTAATACACCTGTTTGTTATTCCCTTACCTGTCTTTGTTTTTTGTTTTCTGTAAATTTGAATTATGAATTGTAAATTTGAATTGTGCCACTCCCAAACAGTTGAAGGAATCTGGGGTGGAGGTAGACCCAGGAAGACATGGGATGAGGTGGTGAAGCATGACCTTCGAACATTGGGCCTTACAGAGGCAATGATAAAAGACCGAGACCTCTGGAGATAAGCTGTGACTGCGAAGACCTGGCAAATGAAGTGAGTTCGCAGCTGTAACTTATACCAGTGTCGCATAATCAATCCCAGCCCACTCAAAAGTACTTTGGTTTGTAGGGCGACATGCTGTGCATGAGGAGACCTATTGAGTCAAGTACATCAAAATCAAATGGAAATTGTAGTTGTGATCCCCATGCTGGTGGCACATAAAAAGCACCATCCGAACGTGGCTGATGCCAGTGCTACCTTGACTGCTTTCCATGCTGGTGGCATGTAAAAAGCACCAACCGATCATGATCGTTGCCAGCTTCCTCTGGCTCCTGTGCCAGTGACACGTAAAAAGCACCCACTACACTCTTGGAGTGGTTGGCGTTAGGAAGGGCATCCAGCTATAGAAACACTGCCAGATCAGATTGGAGCCTGGTGCAGCCTCCTGGCTTCCCAGACCCCAGTTGAACCATCCAACCCATGCCAGCATGGAAAATGGACGTTAAACGATGATGATGATGATGATGGAATAT
>NC_068981.1:101857018-101859101 GCF_001194135.2 Octopus bimaculoides
ACGATGATGATGATGATGATGGAATATATGTATAGTGTGTGTGTGTGTGTGTGTGTGTGTATTTCTTGGAATGGTGAATTTTGAAGCTAATAAAGTTATAAATAGTAGTGCCCAATATTTACACACTATTATTTATTGCTCTATCTGCCTCAAGACTCACCATTTCAAAAAAGAACTATTTCACATTCTTGAAGTTTCTATGTTCCTATGATGACAACTTGCATCTTTCTGAAGCAGTAACATAAGTTAGAACAAAACTAAAGTGTATGTTAGAATCTGATGATAGAAATATTTTTCAAAATGCAAAATCAGAACTGATGACTGCCTACAAGACAGTGGAAGAATTGTACATCCTGATCATGGTACAAATAATTGACAATTTTTCATACTTGACTTGACATGCATGGAGAGCTGTAGATGAATTGACAGATACAAGAGATACAACTTCAATGATTAAACTGCAAGAAACTACAGAGGACAAGAAAAATCTTTGGAAAGAATATTTCAGGTACCTTTTAGGGAAACTACCTACAAGTATCTGAGTCTGAATTTGTCGACTCTCCACCAGTGGAACAATGAAAGAATCAAAGTGATGGGGAGCTGTAGAAGCGGATAGTATTGCTTTAGAGATTTGGGAATCATCACAATTTACACAATATCTCCTTGAACTCTGTAATATTGGCTTACTAAAACATATCAAATTAACACAATGGTCTAAGAGTGCCATTAAACCTATTCCAAAAAGTGTCACTACTTTCATGGTTTTCATAAACAGTTGTCTACTATTCTAAATCATATAAACTTTGTTAAACTTGATTTATATAAGTTTTGTGTTGATTGTAGAGAGAATTATATTGGCCAGACTGGTGTTAAAATATTTTTTGTTGTATACAATAGAATAGTCAGAGTGAAAGAAAGTGTGACCATGATCTTTGCAGGCTCTCCAAGACTGGCAAAACTAACACTATTGATGTCCAGTTTGATGCTTTGAAGAATGAATAGGTTATGTCACTTAGTATCACCTCCACAATAAATGTACCATTATAAAGTGGTGACTCTCAATCCTTTCGGTTTCATACTGTGCTGGAGATCAATGGAAGAAAAAAATTAACAGTACATTTTGTAGGATAATTTTAAAAATCATTAGTGCATTTTGTAAGGAAAGTTAAAATTTACTAGTATACTTTGCATAGAAAATTTAAAAACTGTTTTAAAGTTAAAAATTTATAAAATATTTGTAGAAAACTGTTTTGTTTATCTTCTGTATAACTAAACTATGGAGAACTGATTTTACAAGATGTTCAGGTATTAATGGGGATTTTCTAGAGCCTCAAATTTCACTGCCAACACCTTTGTCCAAGGTGTCGTGCAGGCACATCTTTAAAAATCTATGGTATACTTAGGCATCATCTCTAATGCATCATTTCAGAATCATTATTGTAGACACAACATTTTGTCTCTGCTTAATACACTTGATGCTGTTTGATCTGCAACTACTAAGACAGTCAGTCAAATAATATACCAAAGAATATTGCTACAACATTTTTCTAAATTATATTTCTTAAGAGAGAAATCCAGTTTTGTCATACAGTCTGGCATTTTCTTCTAAACAATCTGTAGAGGTTGGTGCTATACATGTCTTTGTTTTGAGAGATGCAGCTGAATTTTGTAATCTTCATCATCAACAAATTGCAACAAGTAACATAGAATCAGCAAATACAAGAAATAAAAAATCAAAAACAAAAGCAAAAACATCAAAACAAAAGAAAAAAAAAATCAGCAGTGATATTTTTATCTGGAGAAGAAACCAGAAATACAAGAAGACCTCACACTAAATTCTAAAAAGACAAAAAATGAAAATAAAATAAAAATGCATGAAATAGTAGTGATTTATCCCCAGGCCAGCATACTGATTGAGTGAACCTATTCCAGCTGTGATGATCATGTCTTTCATTTTCAGGCATAGTGTACAACGACTATATATCTAGTGTGGGTAAGAAAATTAAAACGTAGTTTGAAGGAAAGATTTCAAGCACATCAAGTTACTGTGAAACAAAGAAACTGAGAGAGAGAGAGGGGGGGG
>NC_068981.1:101859516-101874967 GCF_001194135.2 Octopus bimaculoides
ATATATATATATATATATATATACTACATATATATGGCAGGCTTCTTTCAGTTTCCGTCTACCAAATCCATTCACAAGGCTTTGATCGGCCTGAGGCTATAGTAGAAGACACTTGCCCAAGATGCTATGCAGTGGGACTGAACCCGGAACCATGTGGTTGGTAAGCAAGCTACTTACCACACAGCCACTCATATATATAGTAGTATATCTCAGACTATATTATGTACTATGCTTGCTTTTTAAAGATAGTGTGGAAATTTGGTTGCTATTTCTAGCAGCTTGAATGACAACATAAAGCTTGAGAATCCAACATGGTCAACAGGAGAAAAAAACATTTAAAATAAGTTTTCCCTCAGATTTACTCTGAGTAATTGCACAGGTTTGAATAATCATATATTTGAGTATTTTGAATATACGTATATGAACAAGTGTGCAGTGTCTATGTCAAAGAGAGTTGTGAGTATAACCATACATATACACATGGATGTATATATTTATTTATA
Organism: Octopus bimaculoides; assembly: GCF_001194135.2. Classification (NCBI taxonomy): domain Eukaryota; kingdom Metazoa; phylum Mollusca; class Cephalopoda; order Octopoda; family Octopodidae; genus Octopus; species Octopus bimaculoides. The sequence continues at coordinate 101,860,020 of NC_068981.1, forward strand.
AATACTGTCAATCTCTCTTTCTCTCTCTCTCTGCCTCATCTTTCTCTTTATCTGTTAAGCATGCCAGTTTAATAAATGGTCTTATTACTAAAGCTCTGTAGATTAGCGGATATCACCTTAATTCTTTTGTGATATATTTATTCTAATAAAATTCTGACTACTGATATTTACATATATATATATATATATATATAGAAAGAGAGAGAGAGAGAGAGAGAGATGTGTTCTTTTTCATTGTCTCTCTTTCCTTCTCTTATATGCATTATTTAATTGGCCATATAACTATATAACTAAAGCCCTATAGATTACTGGATATCATCACATTCATTCTTCTGCAATATATATTTATTAAAACATTACTGATACGCACGCGCATGTATGCGTGGATGTGTGTATATATATATATATATATATATATATACAGAGGGAGAAAGAGATAAGAGAGAGAGAAAGACTAAAGAAAGACAGAGAGATTCACATGAGTATTCACATATGAATACATACATGTATGTATATGTATGATCATACATATCTATCTATTAGTATATATGTAGATAGATATGTGCGTATCAGTGTATATTTATGCATATCTATCTATCTCTCTACACACTGGTATATATATATATATATATACACACACACATCTATACGTATTTAGACATATGTATATATATATATATATATATATATATATATATATATATATATATATATATACATACATAGACACACGCACACATGTACAAATACGTACAATACATCTGCACACATGTATTTGTATACATGCATAAATGTGTGAGAGCATGAATGATCTCTGTATACATGCATGTGCATATGTGCAGGCACGATCATGTCTTAATAGATTCACTTGCAGGCATGCAGTGTAATTGGGCCCAGCATCAATGCATGTATTGATTTAGCTATATCATTAACTCATGCATCTCATGTGCATTTATGGAAGAAGATAAAACAAAAGCTATGTATAAATACAGATGCACACTCACACATGCACAGAAACACACATAAAAGTATATATATATACATATATATATACACACACATACATACACATACACACACACATATATATATACACAAATATATATATATACATGCACAAATACATTTATATATATATATATATGTCTTTGTGTGTATGTGTATATGTATATATACACATGCATATATATATAGATATGTATGTGTGTATATAGACGTGTGTGTGTATATACATATATATATATATACACACACACACACACATACATATATATGCACATGTACATGAATATCACATTTGTGTATATATATATATATACGTATATATATATATATATATATATATATATATATATATATATATATATATATATATATATATATATATATGTGTATGTATATGTCCGTATCTATTTATACACATTTGTGCATGTGTGTATATATACATACATGCACATAAAAACACACATTTCTACAGACATCCATCCATACATACATACATATGTATGTATGTAAGTATGTATGTATATTGATATGTGCGTGTGTGTGTGTGTGTACGCGTGCGTGGGTGTGTCTACATACACATACATGTGTGTGCACGAGTTAGCATAAAGAATTTAACCTAAAAACACACATATACACACACACACGCACATTTAATATATTTAGACTAATATATAACAAATATCAATATTGTTGTTTTCATGAATCCCCCTAACCCCACCCAACCCCGTCCACCGTCTTCCACCCACATCCATTGTTTTTGTAATATTTTTGTTATTATTTTATGCTTATATTATTGTCCCCACTTCCCCCTCCTCACACATTTACTCCTGCTTACATCTAACATACTGCATGTCTCTCTCTCTGTCTGTCTCTCTCTCTGTCTGTCTCTCTCTCTCTCTCCCTCTCTCTGTTGCTCATGTATCCCTCTCTCCTGATATATCTCCCTCAGAAACCCAACAGGTTGCTTTAATGAGACAAGAGAAACAGGAAGGAGGACTGAGGATCTTTCTGGAACTAACCAAAACAATCAAATGCTAAAAGTACAGAAAGGGTTACTATGATGGTGGTGGCTTGTAGTAGGGGTTTTGTAGTAGTGGCAGTAGTGTTATTTGTGGTAATAGCAGAGATAGTTACAAGGGCTGTGGTAGTAGTGTGGGTGGGGAGAGAGAGAGGAATGGTGGAGGTGGTGGAGATGGTGGTGGTATTGATTGTAGTAGCAGAGGTGGTGATTGTCATTGTGGTAGTGGGTGTGGTGGGGAATAATTTTAGTAGTGGTGGGGGTAAAGGTATTATTGATACTAGTAGCAATGGTAGCGGTGTATTATAGTTTAGGTAATGGTGGTGGAAGAGGAGAAGGGGGGGGAGGTCGTGACGGTGGGGGTGGTGTCAACGTGAGTAAGGAGACTTTATAAGTGATGATAATCCTAGTGAATATGATGATGGTGATGGTGGAGGTGTTGAAGATGGTGATGGTGAAAACAGGTGGGGGTGATGGTGTAGTAGTTTTAATGCTGATGATAATGATGTTCAATCATAGTAGTTGTTTTTGTTATTGTTGTTACTAATAGCTGCAGTAGTGGTGGTGATGGTAATAGAATGCTAATGAAGCACATGAAGAAGATGATGATGATGATAATGATGATGGTGATAATGATTATGATTGTGCTAGTGATGATGGTGTTGATACTCTTGCTGTTCTGTTGTTTAACCCTTGGCCATCCTTGATCCAACAGAGACCAATGATCAAAGCCAACCCAGTTATGACCATCATCATCTATCTGTGCTCTAGGAACCCAGCACTGTCTTACACATGTTCTTTCCTAAGAATGACAGGTATCATTTGAGGGAGTTTTGACTGCTATTTCTAGCAGATCGCACGTCCACATACTCCTCCATGTGTTTGATTGTAGTTCAATCTTGATAGTCTATGTTTAACCGCAGGTTAAACCTGATTAAACAAACCTAGGGTTAAAGGTGACACCATCCATGACAATCCATTTCTTTATTATACACTGGAGGCAACACTGTTCATTGTCCATTTTTTTTTCCTTTCAAGTCAGTAAGCCTTTAATTTGAGGGAGACCTGGCTGCTATTTCTACCATGCTAAACAACCATAAAATGAAGATGTTGGTGTAGGAGACGGTGGTAGTGGTGCAATGCAACTAAAGCAATCCAAAGAATTTATAGGTATGTGTGTGTGTGTGAGAAAGTGATGCATATGAGTAGTGTATGTATCAGTGTGATTGTGTATATGTGTGTGTGTGTGTGCATGATTGTGTGTATGTGTGTGCATGTATGTATGTAAATGTGTGTGCGTGTGTATGTATGTGTGAAAGTATGAATGTGAACATGTTAGTGTATGTGAGTGTAAGTGATGTGTATGTGTATGCATTTGTGTGTATGAGTGATTGTGTGTGTGTGTGTGTATGTGAATGTATGTGTGAACATGTTAGTGTTAGAGTGTAAGTTTATGAGCATATGTATGTGTGTTTGTCTGTATGAGTGTGTGTGTGTGTGTGTGTGTGTGTGTGTGTGTATGTGAATGTATGTGTGAACATGTTAGTGTTAGAGTGTAAGTTTATGAGCATATGTATGTGTGTTTGTCTGTATGAGTGTGTGTGTGTGTGTGTGTGTGTGTGTGTGTATGTGAACATGTATGCGTATGTGAGTGGTGGAGATGGGGACGGTTAAAGTCATCTTATTGATCAATCCACGTTCCAATCTACTTCTTACATTGTAACTGTTTCACATGAAAGCCTTTGTTGCTGTTGTTTTGTTGTTGCTATCATTATTATAGTTTTGTTGTCGTTATTGTTGTTTGTAATATACATACTTTCTACCATTTTTTTTTTTTTTGGTTTCAGTTAGCAGTTATTGTTGCTGCTGCCACTGTTGTTGTTGTTGTTATTATTGCTGATGCAATTGTTCTTAATGTTGTTATTGTTGTTTGTTTCTATTGCTGCTTTTTGTGGTTGATGTTGCTACTGTTACCGTTGCTATTGTTTATCTTCACTGTTGCTCTTTCTGAGATATTCGTTGCTGCCCAATGTTCTTCTATTGTTCTCAAATGTTTACACAAATGCTGCTGGCTGTTTAGCCTCAGGTCTGACTGAGCAGACAGACACATGACCAAAACTACTCCAGCTGTAACCAACCTGTCTTATTTCATAGCATAGTGAATCAGGACCACAGTATTCAATGTGTTCTTTTTAAGATGGTAGTCTGGAGAAATTTGGCTGCTATTTCTAGTGTGTTGATTGAATGTGTACTGGTTTCCTTGGCTGGTTTACACAATCATTAATGTTGGTGTTGTTTCTGACTTGTTACTTTTATGATTGTTTAAACCTAGGTCAGCAACTCTGATCAAGTGGCCCTATGATCAAAGACATTCCAGCCATGACCATGCCAACTTTTAAGAAGAATCTTGGATTAAAAGTGAGTTGAAGTCTTAATAGTGAGTTCAACCTCCAGTCACACCTATTTTGCCTTTCTGTTGGGCATTGCATAAGACAGAATGGTTGAGGATGGTTTAACTGCTATTTCTAGCAACCTTGTTTCATGCATAATGTAATTCTTATTTGTCGTTTAGTCCCAAGTCAGACCTGACAAACCAGTTCCAACCAAGACTATCCCATATTTTATTCAGACATAGTATATCTAGGAATACATTATCTCATATAACCTTCTTCTTAAAAATATAATACAAGGGAGATTTGGTTGCTATTTCTAGCAGTTGAGCAACCATCTAGAAATTTCCTCATTCACTTAGTATTTTTTGTTTTTTTTCCCAAAGTTGTAGTAGTTGTTGATATTATAACTACTGCATATGCTGTTTATATGTCTAGGGTTACGTTCTAAAGATAGTGAGTTACAATCTGGAATCTGGCTGTCATTTCTAGGAGTTTGAGTGACTATACAGACGATCATTCATTGGGAATCTCTTGTTAGTGATTTTGTTAGTGTCTTTATTGTTGTTATTGTTGACACAGTTAAATGTTGAGATTTTTGCTCTTTATCCTGCCAAGGTTGTTTCTGCTCTTGTAGTCATGGTAACAATTCAGTTTTTTTTCCTATTGTTATTGATCACAATACTGTCATTGTTGCTATTTTCAGTGCATCTTTTGTTGTTGTAGCTATTGTTTAACATTAGATAAGAATCTCATCTGGTTGAGTTGATAAGATCTCAGACTGCCAATCAAAGGGTCTATGCCTGATGTCCTTTAAGTCGCTCTCTGCTATGCCCTTGGTCAACCAAAGCATTTAACTTTCATTTACTCAAGGTTCCCAGTTGTTGATTAACATAATGGAAAAGGTACAATCTACTGCTTTAATTAGTATGAGAGTGAACATAATTGATTTCTAAATTTGGTATAAGGCAACATATTTTGATGGGAAGGTTGTTGTTGTTGTTGGCACTCCGTCGCTTACAACGTCGAGGGTTCCAGTTGATCCAATCAACGGAACAGCCTGCTCGTGAAATTAACGTGCAAGTGGCTGAGCACTCCACAGACACGTGTACCCTTAACGTAGTTCTCGGGGATATTCAGCATGACACAGTGTGACAAGGCTGACCCTTTGGATTACAGGCACAACAGAAACAGGAAGCTTTAGGTGTTTTCGCTCAATAAACACTCACAACGCCCAGTCTGGGAATCGAAACCGCGATCCTATGACCGCGAGTCCGCTGCCCTAATCACTGGGCCATTGCGCCTCTACTGATGGGAGGGTACAATTGATTAAACCAACAACTGACTGGAACCTTATTTTATCAACCTCAGAAAGATGAAAGGCAAAGTTGACTGTTGTATTTCCCTCGGAAGACTCGCAGAGATAATACGAGTTATACAAATTTAGTTATTACATTTATTATTCAATTACATACAAAGAACGCACTCACCCAATGTTCGTTATGAATAAACAAAAGTCATGTCCGTCATATATATATCAATGACATTTTACTACGACAGTCACACAAGACAACAACAATGAAACAATGAACTCAGACGAACCACAGTGACACACGGAATGTCAGACGAATTACATATCTAACAGTCCATATAACATTGACCTTGGAAAAATTTGAACTCAGAACACAGAAACAGCTGTAACTAAAAACTACAAGATGCTGTCATGTTTCCAACATTCCACCGGCCCAAACATCCTTCCTCTTGTTTTACTTGTTTCAGTTGCAGAACTGAAACCATGCTGGGGCATTGCCTTGAAGAATTTTAATCAAACAAATCAAGCTCAGTATTTATTTTTGAAGTCTGATACTAATCCCATCAGTCTCTTTTGTTGAACTGCTAAGTTATAAAGGTATAAACAAACTAACACTGGTTGTCAAGTGGTGGAGGAGGGGATAAACACAAACACACACATATAAAGTGGGTTTCTATACAGTTTCCTTCTACTAAATTCACTCATGAGACATTGATTGGCACTTGAAGACACTTGCCCAAGGTGCCACACAGTGGGACTGAACATGAAGCCACATGGTTGTAAAGCAAGCTTCCCAACCACATGACCATACAACAAATGTTAACTTACAGCCAAAAGTTTAAGCTTTCACATGGATGAGTAGACAACATCAAGAAAAAGTCTCAGATTACAGCCTTTAGTCATGTTGATTGATGTTCTTTAGCCACAGGTCAACACAATTTGAGCAGAACTATGATGAAACAAGTCCCAATAATAATCGTGTAGTCTTAGATCTATTGAGCTATAATATAACTAGGATTACATTGTCCAATGTGTCCTTTCTCTACTTTTTCTTTTCAAGATGACAGGGTGTGATTTGAAGGAAATTTAGAAACTATTTCTAACAGATTAGATAAGCAGAGATATAGAAGCTGCCTTCTGGAGAGTCACAGCAGTAGATGCAGGATTTGGCTTTGATTATGAGCCATAAATGACTAGCTAGTGCACATGTATATATCTCTTAGCTCTTAGACCCTCCAGTGTAGTCAACACAATGGGAAATGAGCTTTCTCCGGACATCTTGCTTGCTTGTCTTCCTCCTGACTCCACTTGGGCCAACTCCCATCACTATTACATTGTTTTGGTATGTACTGTGCCACGTCTTCCTTGGTCTTCTTAATCTTTTTCTTCATCCTGCTACTTTGTAATATTTGGTTTTGTTACGTTTACATCAATTTATACATAAATCAATTTGGCTTTCTGTCATCTGAGGTCAACAACATATGTACCAAAGTCCTGGGGTTGATATGAATGTCTAAAAGCACACAAAAGCAGTCTTGAGCATGGCCATAGTTCAATAAAAGAATAAAGGAATATATGAGGTTGCAAGTTTTTATACATACACTCACAAACAATCATACATAAAAGTAAAGATGTCCATATTTTTAAAGTAAAACTGTAATATTGTTCATCTGGCTCTCTCTCTCTCTCGTCATCATTCAGTCAAGTATTTATTTATAAAATTATTAAGTAGGCACTTTAGAATAATAATCAAAAAGGAAGAAAAATTTACCAAAAGATTTGGTTAATAGATTATTTCTTAACTATTTCACCTCTGGCTTTAGTCAGAAAATAGTTTGATAAAGCCACTGTTGTCTGATTGGGTGTGCAAACGAATGAAAAAATATAAAGAGAATATTCAAAATCCAAAACAAACTACAAATTTAATAAAAATAAAAGTAAAAGTTTACTTGTTACTTAATTTTAGTTCATGTATGGAGTTATCTATTATGTGCAATAAAATATAATATTTTTAAAAATGTATCTTTAATGGGCTTTAAAAATGTTTACTTTTATTTCAGGAATGGGAAAAAGCAGGAAAAAGGAAAAAAACAAAACAAAAAAACAAGCCTCTCAAATTTTATTTTTATTTTTTAATATTCTTAACAGACAATGTTATTGAAAAAAAAAAAAAGTGGAAAGGAAAAAAAGAGAACTGTTTCTATTTTTGTGTTCTTATATTGATTACAAACCATTGGTTCAAGACCATAAATTTGTAGGAAAGGCGTGTGCGTATTCCATCGATAATAGTACATTATTAATGTCTAGCACATTGGACCTTATCAGAAGAAATGCAATACTATATAGGCTTGAACCCAAAATGTAAAGGGAAACAATTAAGATCCAATGAGGGATCTTTTGTATCAGTTATGAGCAACCTGTGGCCCATGGGACCTTCTGAATGGCATACCTAATGTAAAAATTACTTTCAACTATTTTTACTGGTGTAGCCCACTTGATGATGAGCCATGTCTGATGTGGCCCACTTCTTGGAAAAGTTTGCCCATGCCTGTTTTATGCTATCAATCAATATACTTGAAATAACAGCCAAATCTCTCCCATTTGATACCCTAAAGGAGATCACATTGCAATTAGGATAATACAGGATAAGGCAGCTCAGTTTGGTTGAAAAATTAATTGATTAACTTACTTGATTAATTGTTGAGTCAATCAGTTTATTTGACAGAGCCTTTGTCTTGCCATTTAGGACCTCACCAATAACATACCCTCATTATTCCAGATCTGGACACATTAATTAGTTAACCAGTTGACTAACAATAATAAATAGAAAAGTGAAATTGAACCAGGGCATGTTTTTTATTAGCAAAATGACCCTTCCAAGACACAACACACACATATACAGAGAGAGAGAGAGAGAAAAAGAGAGAGAGAGGTATAATTTCCCAGATTAAAAACCCTTTCAGAAGATACTAAAGAACCATGAATTTCTTGCATAATTAAAACTAGAGGTGAAGTGGTAAACAGTTTGTCAAATGTTACACAAAATTTAAAGGCTCCGAGAAAATTCTGAAGAGCTCTCAACTCACAAAATATAGGGTATATAATCTGTTGATTATATATCACCCTTAACTATTACTACTCTGAATATATTTTATAATAATGGTTGCACATTTTGGCACAGAGCCAGTAATTTTAGGGGAAGGGAAGTTGATTACATCGATCCCATGGTCAACAGGTACTTTATATTATCAAGCATGAAAGGATGAAAGGCAAAGTCAATCACAACAGCACTTGAACAGCACTTGAACTCAGAGCATAAAAAGCCAAAAATGTATTTTATTATAATGGCAGATTTTAACACACACACACACACACTACATAGGTGCATGTATGATTTGGGTGGCTTATTATTAAGGCAAGAACTACATAATTTATATAGTAATTCCTAATATGTTGTATATGGTGCATACAATCAATTTATTCTCTCATTCTCTCTATTACAGATAGGCATTTCTACTGGAGCTGTATGCATTCCCTTCCACTATCTATCTATCTACCTGTCTGTCTATCTATCTCTGTGTGTATGTGTATGTGTATATATGTGTGTGTGTGTGTATATATATATATATATGTGTATGTGTGTATATATATGTATATAGTTATGAGATATTCCGCATTAGGAATGTAGCAGAGTACAGTGTAAAGCTCTTCTACCCTAAGAATTACCCAAAATTATTCGATAGCATTACTGTGAACTTCCAAGTTTATATTTGGGCATTGGTCATGTGTGAATATAAAATTGAAGAAATTGAAGTCAATAAGAAGGAGTACACACGCACACACACACACACACACACGTATCGGTTTCAAAATTTAGCTGAAGGCAAACAATTTCATTGAGGGGATAAGTCAATTACATTAACCCCAAACTCAGCTACACAACTGGTACTTATTTCATTGACCCAAAAAGGATGAAAGGCAAAGTTGACCTCAGCAGAATATGAACTCAGAATGTGAAGATGGATGAAATGCCACCAGGCATTTTGTTTGGCATGCTAACGATTCTGCCAGTTCACTTTATATATCATAACTGTTTAGCATTCACTTTTCCCATGCTAGCATGGTTCAGATAGGATTTGTTGAAACAGATTTTCTATGATTGGATGCTCTTGCTGTCACCAACCCTCATCTGTTTCCAAGTAAGTTAATATCTCCTCATCACTGGATTTCAACAGAAGATTGGAAATGATGGCCACTGCATGTATGATGGTGATACTCATAGCTATCACATGACGTCAATACAAAAAGAGACACACAACAGGCTTCTTTCAGTTTCCATCTTCGAAATTGACTTTGTTCAGCCTGAAGCTATAGTAGGAGACACTTGCCTAAGGTGCCGCATAGTAGGACTGAATCTGAAACCAAATAATTGGTAAGTGAACTTCTTAACCATGCAGCCATGTCTGCCTGCCTATCTATAGTAAATGTGAATATATGCAGGTGTTAGAAAAAGACACACAGTATTGAAATTGAAAAATAGTACAACACCAAGAATGTTTGTCAACCCACCATCTATCCATTGAACTATATCAGAAGCAACAAAAATGGATGAAATGGCACAAATCCAAGGCTTGTCTAATGTTTGCCAACCTTTTACTAAGTGTGGAAGATGAATTGAAGGAATAACTGAAGAAAAACAACACACACACACACACACACTCAATCTACAATGGACAAGCATCTACAAGGGAAGCCTCTGTAACATACAATTAACACATTCACTTGTCTTGCTAAAATAGTAACTGGATATCCGTCAAATCACACATTACCACCTTTAAAATACACACTACTGGAAACCAAGGCTGGATGGTCATATGTAGAATGTCAATGATATTTCCTTGCTAAATCCAGTCTAACCCGGTGCCAAAACAGCATCTTACAGTGCATATATACACACCCACAAATAAACCTGTACAACTATTAAATGACTCAAGAAACATGAAAACTCTGATAAAAAAGTTTTCTTTCATTTCATTTAAACTTATTTATTATATCTGACTGTATGTCGGTGTGTGTGTGTGTGTGTTTGCACTATGTCACAATTTACCCCACATACATAAATATGTAGTAATATAATAATTTACACAAGGGCAGCGAGATGGCAGAACTGTTAGCTTGCAGGACAAAATGCTTAGCAGCATTTCAGCCATCCTTATGTTCTGAGTTCAATTGCCACTGGAGTCAACTTTGCTTTTCATCCTTTCAGGGTCAATAAACAAGTGCCAGTTGAGCACTGGGATTGGTGTAATTGACTTACTCACTCTCCAGAAATTGCTGGTCTTGAGCCAAAATTTGAAAACAATATAATTTGCTTACAGTAATCACTACTTATAGTAGAGAAATCCAACACTAACCTCTAAGATAGAATGTTTACTCTACTATATACACATACATATGTGTGTGTGTGTGTGACAATCATCATCATTCATATCCAGAAAAATGATGAAGAAAAATAATGAAATGCAGCTAAGATTTAAATATAATTCTTAACACATAAAAGTGTGAATATATGTATGTGTGTCAATATGTGCATGCACGCACACAAAAGTAGATAGACAGGTAAATAGATATTGTTATCTAATCAATATACATTGATAAAAATCCTGCTGGGAACACAATAATTGGCTTACTTGACTTTTCCATTACATTGTTTGCATATATATGTTGATAACCGTAACTGGTATTTTATATTTGTGTATGTGTTCCCATGTATGTTTGTGTGTGTTTTCGCATCAGTATTCATCTGTGTTTGTCTGATCATGTGGAAATATTACTTTGTTTGGAAACAGTTGAGGGTTAGTGACAGGAAGGGCTTCTCGTCACAGAAAAGCAGCCTCAACAAATTTTATTTGACCCATGCAATGGTGGAAAATGGCTGCTAAAATGCTGATTACAATGTATGTGCATGCATGTATGTGTGTGTACACACAAACACACACATTTACATAGAAAGATGACTGAGCGGTTGAGATGTTTGCTTTGCAAACATATAGTCTCATGTTCAATCTCAACCATCTCTTAGCATCTTGTGCAAGTGTCTTTACCTTAGATCTACATTAATTCAATCATTGAAATTGGGTAGACAGAAACTGCACAGAAGCCTGCTGCATGGACTGTCCCTAGAATTCAAAGGTTCAGCCATATGTTACATATGATTGTGTTTGAGAATTACGTTAAGGGTACATGGGTCTGTGGAATACACTTTCCATGCACGATTTAAAGTATAGGTTGTTCAGTTGATCAAACAACACGATGTTTATAGATTGGAACCTATGTGAGAGGTGTGATGATGATGGTCATCATCATCATCATCTTAATATCTACTTTCCCATGCTTGTATGGCTCAGAGTAGATTTGGTGAGGTGGATTTTCTATAGCTGGATGCCCATCCTGTCACCAACCTTCATCCATTTCCAAACAAAGAAATATTCCCCCATAGCTAGACATGTTTTACACAAAAAACTGGAAACAAATAATGTTGCTCATTCAATGGTGATGCTTATTTAAAAGCATCACATGATGTCAACAAAAGGATACACATACACATACATGCACAAGTGTACACACACATACACATGATGGGTTTCTTTCAGTTTCTGTCTACCAAATTCACAAAGCTTTTGGTATTCCCAGGACAACAGCAGAAGAAACTTGCCAAGGTGCCATGCAATATGACTGAGCATGAGACACACAGTTGGGCAGCAAGCTTCTTAACCACATAGCCACACCTAAGTGTGTGTGTGTGTGTCTGTGTGTGTGTGTTTGGTAGAGTGCATTACCTGTTTTAACAATACCCTTTTGTTCTTGGGGCTGCCTTCAAAAAAATTCCTTTTGTTGCAAACATTGAAACCAACAACCTGTGTCTCTTTCTCTTTAGATATTAACCTCAGATGCTCCAGCAGGGGCATCAGCCACATTGATCTCACTACTGTGGGAAGGTTTGCAAGGCTTTAGGCACTGCATTGTCATCTCTGGCTAAATTATTGAAAAAAATAAACACACACACACATACTTATATTCATCTTGAACAATATATATATTTATTCACACACATGCACACATATATAGATATATATAGATACACACATACATATACAGATGTTTATATATAAACATATATGTAATAGAGAAATGCACGCATACACACACATAGATAGATATAGATATAATGATGATGTATGTGCATACATACACACAAGCATACTTGTATACATCTGGAACAATATGCTTATTTATACACATACACACATTAAAGTATTGTTTGCTTCAATATATTTTCTCTCTGCTTCACTGTAAGCTTGAAAAGATGCCCATGAGATCAAAACTTAAAAACAAGGAAATAAACCAAATGGTTACAACTTCTAACATTGTTCAACACACACACACACACGTATATATATATATATATATATATATATATATATATATATTTAGAATGATAGCTAAAGCAATTATGTAAAACAACATTAAACAGTCTATATTCATTAAAAAGGAAAAAATTGAAAATCAAAAATATAACAAGAAATCCATTGATGGGAATCAAACCACACATCTGCTGTTTGATTTATGCTCACCATTCTTATCGCCAGAATCATCAGTATTGCCAACAGTGTTATCAACAACATAAACCCTCTCTCTCCCCTCCCACCATTACTATCACCTTCCACTGTTGTCATCACTACCACTGCTATCTGCTATCACAGTTGATAAGAAATTCAAAGTGTCTGCTCAACATTCTTCACATCCCAAATTCCAGCTAAATGAGCTAACTTCTAATCAGTCACTAGGCCTACAAGAAATAACAGCCAAATTCCACGACACTTGCATCCCATTGTCTTTAACCCTTTAGCATTTACATTATATGTCAAAAGTAATGCTAATTTATTCCACATTCATCATCATCATCCTTGTTTAATGTCCATTTTCCATGCTGGCATGGGTTGAGCAGTTTGACAAGATTTGACCAGCTGAATAGCTGTTCAGGCTCCCGGTCTGCTTTGGCATGATTTCTATACCCTTTTGAATGCCAACCACTTTACAAAGTGTACTGGGTGCTTTTATGCAGTACTGGCATGGGTGCTTTTATGCAATACTGGCATGGGTGATTTTTTTGTGCCACCAATACTTATGAACCCGTGAGATTAGGGATGCTCAGCTGGAGAAGGCTGTAAGAGACAAGCCTATATGTGAGGACAACCACACGTTTACTTGGCTTGACATATCTTTCCAAGCACAGCAAACCATCAATAGTCTTGGTCCTCTTTGAGTTCCAACGTCTGTAGATCCTTTCTCATCACTTCATCCCACGTCTTCCTGGGTCTACCTCTTCCACATGTTCCCTCAGCAATTAGAGATTGGCACCTCTTGATGCAACTGTCTTCATTCATATGCATTACATGGCCATACCAGTGCAGTCTTTTCTATTGCACACTAGATCTGATGCTATGTATACCCAGATTTTCTATCAAATCACTTGTTTTGAATTAATCATGCATTACCTTGTAGCTTCAAGATTTTGATGAGGTAACTGTAATCATTAGAATCATATTATAGAGTTATTGTGAGATGCCAGATCTGGTTACTTTGTGCATAAAATGGGTAGAATGGCTGGATATGGCCAGCTTAAATGCTAAAAGGTTAAATGAATAGAATGAATATTATGCTTCTCTGTAGCACTGTATCTCAGAAAATGCTGGACTATGGTTGAGTAACCAGTTTTCATTTAATTATGAACCAATAAAAAGAAGCATCTGTTACACATTAGGCTTTATTCAGTTTTATGACATCCATTTACATTTTCAGTAAATATTCTAGCTGGGTCAACTTGGACTCTCATCACTCTGAGAGTAGTAAAATAAGTACTAGTTATATACTGGGAATATTTGAATGATTGTACATGCCCATTCTTAAATACATGTTGCTTGAACTGCTTCCTTCTGAAGATAGGCCTTTGCACCCAAAATATGAAGTTTTTTTTGTAGAGCTTTGTGCATTTTTAGAAGCTTTCTTTATTTCTCTTTCTTTCATATGTATATAGTATATATATCATCATCATCATCATCATCATCGTTTAACGTCCGCTTTCCATGCTAGCATGGGTTGGACGATTTGACTGAGGACTGGTGAAACCGGATGGCAACACCAGGCTCCAGTCTGATTTGGC
>NC_068981.1:101874977-101877367 GCF_001194135.2 Octopus bimaculoides
AGCAGTTACAGCCCATGTTTCACTGCCATGTAGCATGGTTGTTCGTACGCATGCGTCATACAGTCTGCCTTTTACTCTATATATATATATATATATATATATGAAAGTTGACCACTCCGAGGTTTGAACTCAAGAATGCAAAAAGCAGGAACAATTTCAGCAGTTGTTACCTAATTGTACACTCTTATACATTGGTGTACTGCAGCATGCGAATAGTGTATCTAGGTGCACTGCAGATTTTTTAAAGTATAATAAAGCTTTAGAAAATTTATACAAATGGTCGAGCATCTTGGAAAAGATATTGTTTATAATTTAGTTATACATAAATTTGACTAATAAAACAAGGTAAGCAATAGTTTTCTGCATTTTTGCTAAAATTTTAACTCTAGAATAATATGTTTTTTAACTTTCCGTGCAGTGTGTGTTAGTAATTTTTTTTTTTTTGTTTTTGATCTCCCATGTGCAATGAAGTCAAAAAGATAAAGAATCACTGTTCTAAAGATTCTACTAATCGACCGCTTTACTTTTTGTGAAACAATGGAAATATAAATTTTTCATAACCAAAATTGAAAGCTAAAAACTGTGTGACTCACTCCAGGCAATGTTCAAAAGTTCACAAACAGTCTGTCACTCGATGAACCAGTAAACAATAAGTAGTTGTCTAATAACACTTTGTCTTTCAAACTTCTACTACTTTACTAAGAAATATTGACTTTCTGAAAAATTAATATGTCTCCAGACATGAACAATAAGAGGAAAACATTAGATGCGAAAATAATAATTTCTAACAGAGACACAATGTAAAAATTTAAGGGGAGAGAGAAAGAGACAGAGGGGGAGGAAGAAACAGTTGATTGAATTGACCCCATTACTCGATTGGTACTTTAATTTATTGACTGAAGGAAGATAAAAGGCAAATTTGACCCTGGAGAGATTTGACCTCCAAACATAAAGGAACACAAAATAGGTTGTCTGCTACACTACCAATTCTGCCAGTCACTGTCCTTAATAATATCGACAACACTTGTTTTGACACAAGTACAAGAAAGAAGCAAACTTCACAGGATATTACAATATAATTAAATACAATGTCAAATCGACCTTAGAAATAAACAAACAAAACTAGATGTTACAACTGGAAGTACATTTATGTTTTCTCTCTCTTTCACTCTCTGACAATGTACATGATTTTCACACACACACACTCACTCACACAATGTAGATGGTTGAGGCCCGGGTATGGCTGTTCTAAGAAGTTTGCTCCCAACCACATGGTCGTGGGTCAGTCCCACTGCATGACACTTTGGGCAAGTGTCTTCTACTGAACTGACCAAAGTCTTGTGAGTAGATTTGGCAGATTGGAAATTGAAAGAAGCCAATTGTATATGTATATGTGTGTGTGTTTATGTGTGCAAGTTACTGTCTCCTTGCTATGACTTAATGTGATAGTTGTAAACAAGTGTCACTGACATACAAGTGGTATCCTTAGTTTCCAATCTTCCCTGCAAACATGTCTGGTGATGGGCAAATGTTATCTTACTGGGAAACAGGTGAGGATTGTCATCAGGAAGGGCAACCACTTGTAGAAAATCTGCCTCAATAAATTCCATTTGAATCATGCGAGCATAAAAAAGTTAATGTTAAACCATGATGATAGCTCACAGAGCACCATGTAGTTTACTACAATATGCAGGCCATAATGGAAGTAAATAAACATGGAATAAATTAAGCCTCCGTCATCATATCAGAAAAAGATCTTACATTTCAGATCATGACGCATAAAAGTTTAAAGGTGGAATATTTTCAAAAACGTTCCACCTTTAAACTTCTCTGCATTGGTAAAAAACTTGCTTCCCAACCACATTGTCATGGGTTCAGTCCCACTACATGGCACTTTTGACAAGTGTTTCTACAATAGCATTGGCCTGACTAAAGCCTTATGAGTGGATTTGGTAGATGAAAGCTGAAAAAAGCCCATCATACACAAACACACATATATATGTGTGCGTGTGTGTGTGTATGAATATATTTATGTCTTTAGATCTGTTTGTCCCTTGCCACCATCACTTGACAACTGATGTTGGTATGCTTACATCCCTGTAACTTAGTGATTCAGCAAAAGAGATCGATAGAATAAGTACTAGGCTTACATATATATATATATATATATATATATATATATATATATATACACACACATGTATAAGTCAGTAAATGGTGGTGTTGTGTTAACCGCACGTGGAGAAATAATAGGAAAATAAACAATAATAATAAGAAGAAGAAGAAGGCAGAATGCTAAACTGAAAGCATATTTTAATATAAATGTGCATAAGGAGGATTAAAAAGGATTTCTAACTGGCTTTCATTGCATGGCAAATTTTCAAGAGGAG
>NC_068981.1:101877914-101880761 GCF_001194135.2 Octopus bimaculoides
AATTCTGGACTCTTTGTCAACAGGAAGTTTATGTCTGTTCTAAGAGAAACAAGAAGTAAATTTATATGTATTTCATTGGGTAGGCTAGAGAAGGGAATATGGTCACTGAGGAGTTTGTATGTTAAGAAACATTTGGAATTTCTCTATAAAAAGATTCTCCTTGTTGATTCTTTCATGTATAGAGATTCTGTTTTTACATTGATAGAAAGGGAGTATAAGGAATTTAGGGTTTTTATTTTTGGCGCAAGAGTCTATGTGGCCACTGAGTGGAATTTGGAGGTGTTGTGGAAGATTTATTTGTTCTTTATGGACTGCTACTCTTCTATGCAGTTTAAATTATTTCACTTGCCTCAATAGGTCTTCGCAAGCAAAGTTTGTTGTCTAATGAATGGGGGGTACAAATAAGTGGGCTGGTTACACCCACTGGCATAGGACATGGGCTATGGTTTCACTTGGCTTGTCGGATCTTCTCAAGCACAGCATATCTCCAAAGGTTCGGTCACTCGTCATTGCCTCGGTAAGGCCCAATGTTCAAAGGTTGTGCTTCACCATCTCATCTCAGGTCTTCCTAGGTCTACCTCTTCCATAGGTTCTCACAACTGCTAGGGTGTGACACTTTTTCCCACAGCTGTCCTCATTCATTCACAACACAGGACCATACTAGCGCAGTTGCCTCTCTTGCACACCACATCTGATGCTTCTAAATCCAACTTTTCTCTCAGGGTGCTTACACTCTGTTGTATATGCACACTGACATTACACATCCAGCGGAGCATACTGGCTTCATTACTTGCAAGTTTATGCATGTTCTCCGCAGTCATGGCCTATGTTTCACTGCCATGCAGCATGGCTGTTTGTACACATGCATCATACAGTCTACCTTTTACTCTGAGTGAGAGGCCCTTTGTCACCAGCAGAGGTAAGAGCTCTCTGAAATTTGCCCAGGCTATTCTTATGCTAGCAGTTACACTTTCAGAGCATCCACCCCTGCTACTGACTTGGTCCCCTATCAACTACTTCTAGTTTTTCTCCCTGGAATGAGACAGAAGCTATTCTCTGCACATTTTCAGTGTTTATAGCACTTGAGGATTTTCCACATACAAAAACTATCTTCCAAGTTAGCCTTCCTTTGATATTGCTGCACCTCTTATATGTCCATAGCTTACACCGGGTGCATCTTATGGAGTTTCTACCTACAACTTTTCTACAGATCGATCAGGGCCATCTACCTGAAGGGATTTGTGGTTTGTCTGCCTTCCTACTTATTAAGACTTTCGTTTTAGCTAAGTTGTCTCTAAGGCCCTTTGATTCTAATCTTTGCTTTCACACTTAAAAATTTTCCTCTTGTTCTGATAGTGACTCAGCAATTAGAGCAAGGTCATCAGCATAGAGGAGCTCCCAGGGGCATCCTGTCTTGAATTCCTGTTATTACCTGGAGGACTATGATGAATAAGAGGGGGCTGAAGACTGATCCTTGGTGGACCCCTACCCCTACCCAGAATTCTTCACTGTACTCGTTGCCAACCCTCACCTTACTGACAGCATACCTGTACATGGCTTGCACAGCTCTCAGCAACCATTCATCTATCCCTAGTTTCTTCATTGACCACTAGATAAGGGATCAGGGAACCCTGTCAAAGGCTTTCTCCATGTCAACGAAAGCCAGGTACAGAGGTTTATCTTTGGCTAGGTATTTCTCCTGCAGTTATCCATGTCACTATTTTCACAGACAACAGTTAAAATTCAATATACATATATACACACGTATAAACATACACAATGAGCTTCTTTCAGTGTCCAGCTACAAAATTCACTCACAAGGCTTTGACTGACTATGGGCTATACCATGCATTGGGACTGAACACAAAACCATGTGGTTAGGAAGCAAACCTCTTATCCATCACAGCTATGCTTGTACCTACTATGTTGTATGAAAGGTAAGATCAATTGCAACATAATTTGATCTCTGCATGTAAAGAGACAGGGCTAAATACTGCAAGACCCCTGTCTTTGCTTGCTGGTCTATTGAATCTGCTATCTACTACCACAATAATAATATTAATAATAATAATAATAATGATAATAATAATAATAATAATAATAATAATAATAATAATAATAATAACTGTCATCCCAGTAGTTGTGAAGATATTTGAAGCACTAACAACCAAGTTCAAGAAATATGTCAGAGAAATTGGAATTGACATGAAGGCAGAGCATGCATAAAAAATAGTTCTGTTAGGGACAATCTAAGATTTTGAAATTGGTACTTGGGTGTTGAGTATCTTCCACAAAACTTAACACCTAAGTATCAAGTCTAATGATTTGTGCAAAGAGACCCTGTGAGACCTTTGACAACAAGATGCTGTCTGCTCTCACAGAGCAAGTAGAACAAGAACTCTGAGAAGTAGAATATGATGATGATGATGATGATGATGACAATAATAATGTTGGTGATAAGTTTCAAAAAGACATTTTTGGAAACATAATTAATTTCACAGCCTGACATTAACACAGAACAAGTCTGGCTAATGAGTGGCCAATAAATAATTGTTTTCAGTAGCAAAGTTAAAGTTGAAACCAGTGTGAGCTAGAAAAATACAAAAAAAGTATGCATTTTAAAGTGTGTGTGAATGCGTATGTGTATGAGAGAGAAAGAGAGAGAAGAGAGAGAGAGAGGGAGAGACAGAGTGTGTGTAAATGTGGAAGAGATGATAATGATGATGAGGGGGGGGGGTGCAGTGTTGATGGTAGTGGTGACGGTGATGATGATGGTGGTGTGAGAAATAATGAACAGAATTAAATGACCTCTAAATGAATCTGGTTGCACCATCAACTTTGCAAAAA
>NC_068981.1:101880771-101885242 GCF_001194135.2 Octopus bimaculoides
GTAAATTATTTGTAGCCAGAATGAAACCAGAGTGTTTGTGGATGTGGTGTAATTGGAGAAGTTTTAGCATTTGGTACGTGTGTAGGTTGAGAAAAGTGGAGAAGGTGAGTTTGGAAAGGAGTTCTGTTGTGTGTGGGTGGGTGTACAATGTGAAGGTGAGTACAGGAATGAGTTTTATTGTGAGTATACAATGCAGAAATAAATGACTGAGTAGAGATCAATATTTAATATGTTTTCCAAGCTGGCATGGGTTGGATAACTTGACAGGAAATGCCATGGCCAGGGACCACACCAGGCTCTGTAGTTTGTTTTGGCTTGGTTTCTATGGCTGGATGACCTTCCTAACACCAACCACCCCACAGTATACATGGTGTTTTTTACATGGCATCATCACCAGTGCTTTTTACATGGCAACAGAACTCATACTAATATTTTTACATGAACCCTTGGTTTAAGGATCTTTTTTCTGTTGTGGTGTGTGTATATAAAATGGTGAAAAAAGGAGTTTTATTGGATATGTAGAATGACGAGAAAATTAGTCAGGGAAGGAATTTTTATGTGTAAATACCTGCTGACACCAAGCACAACTAAGTGATTAAGAAGTTTGTTTTATAATCATTCAACCTCTACCATGGTTGAATATTTTCTTAAATCCACCATTTCGTCAATCGCAGCTGCTTCCAAGATTCACCACTAATTCAGTTCTCAAATTGGAAACTGTTATCAGTTTTAAAGAGGACACTTCCTCAGCTACACTTTGGCATAAACAGTTTGAGATTTGGTTCAGTAGAAAAAAAGTTACATCTAAATATGTAGGGTCTAAAGGTGGGCAGTAAGGCACCTATTCATCTTCAATTAACATAAACTTTTTTATTTTAAAATAAAAGTATACTTTTCTTTGGCTTAAATGATAGAAAGAGGCACGAGGAATTCAGAATTGTTAGTTGCATTGAACAAAAATTAGTAGAAAAAAAGTTATGAGGTGAAATGTCATGAAATTTCAAGTCAGTAAGTGAGGAAGTAACGTTCCAAGCAATAATGTTATAAGAATATATTTCTAAAATGAATGTTTACATTCTAACACAGTGAGGTGGCAGAAACATTAGCGTCCCAGGCACAATGCCTAGTAGTGTTTTGTCTGTCTTTTCGTTTTAAGTTCAAATACCACTGAGGTCGACCTTTTGTATATTTTGTTTTTTTAATTAAGTATTTAATGAAGTTATTTTTAATATGCTGTTGAATTAGGGTAAGTTTAACTTTTATTATTAATTTTTTCCTTCAGCTTTTTTTACTTTTCCTTTTTAGTTGTTTTCCTTTTCTTTTTAGTTAATTATTTAATCAGCCTAGTTCATTAATGTGTTACATGCTTCAGATATGTGCATCTAAATTTATTGGGGCAGGAATATAGTCATTTTTGGCTGTGTCTCTATGGGCAGACCTGAAGGCATGTAGTAAGGCGGTCCAGAAAAGGCATTAGTTAAAAGTGCTTATATTCTAAATTTACTTTTTAAATTTCAATATTAATTAAAAGGGATTTTTCATAAATCAAATTTATATTAATGGGATGTAGGTAATTTTAACTTGTGTATATCTGATATGCTTTTATAATTACTGTTGTATTGAATAATTATTGATAGATCTAGATTACCAGTAGTCAGTGCTGTTATCACCAACTCAAAATCTAGGTTACTTAAGGTGAGCCTGGTAACTGATGGTTTTGGGGTCTTGTTGTTTGTAACTTTTGGTGAGCTATGGTGCAACCAACAAAATGGTAAAATTTCCTGCCATTAATTTGGTGTGGATGGGTAATATCAATCACAACATATATTTAAATTAAAAATGAAAAAAGTTGAAATATTATCTTTCAGTATTTTATAAGTTAAAATCTTAAATTATTAATTGACACATTATTGATTATCTTATAATAGCAATGCCTGGAAAAATCATGGATTACATGGAAAAATGCAAGCATGGAAAGAAATATTCTTAAGATTATAAACCTGGAAAAGTACAGGACAAGTTATTATACCTGGAAAAGCATAGGACAAGCTATCACTTCTAGTAAAGAATAAGAAACTTCTTACTTAAAATATTACAGCTAAAATTTAAATTTGAATAGTAAAAATCATTTTATTATAGTTTACAAATAACACTATACTTATTTAAGTAGAATTTGGCTAATTTACTACCTTAAATACAGAAAAATGTGACTAATTAGACAAACTTACAAATTAGCTGAACAGTTTTGTGCAATAAATCTTAAAAATAAGAACTGTAAAGAGTGATAAATTAGAAGAACTGGCATTCTTTGCTGCAATATTTTAAGCAAAAGTTTCTTACTCTTTACTAGAAGTAATAGCTTGTCTCCTACTCCTGCTGGCAACAATTCTCACAGCTATGCTCTAAGAGCATTCACCCCCACTACTAACTTGGTCATCAAGGTAATGGAAGCTATCTACTACCTCTAGCTTGTCCACCTCCCTGGCAGTTGATGAAATCTATTTTCAGGGCATTTTCAGTGTTTACTGTATACATAAAGTGGAATTAACTGGCACTCTGTCAGTTAAGATGATCAGAGTTTCAGTTGTTCTAATCAAAAGAACAGTTTGCTTGTGAAATTAACACGCAAGTGGCTGTCCACTTCATAGACACAGAATGTGACAGGGTTGGCCCTTTGAAATACAGGTACTATTCATTTTGGATCTTTCTGATTTGGCGGACACCATTTGTTTTCTAACGAAACACTTTCAAACTTGGGACACTGATAGAATGTATCATATAAAACATCTTTTACTCTTAGTGTTGTTGAGAAAAGTTTATATTTTTAAAGTTATTTCGTGTTAAAGTTGTTGTATTTCAGTAACTTCAACCAATCACTAATGTCTATTGAGGTGAAAACAATTACTGCTGTGGTTTGTCAACAACACGTTCTGACGGTGTAATGAACTAGGCTGGATTTGAACTAATGTGCCGGGAGTTGGAACAAATGCTGTGAAGCATTCATTCTGATGCTCTAATTACTCTTCTAATTTGCTGTTTCTGATAACATTTTGTTTTTTAATATTTATGTTCTTGGTAGTGCTATTTTATAACTGAGTATAATGTATATTACATTTTGCATAGTGAACTGACTCATGTTTATAGACATACATTCCAACTGCAACCATCTATTTTGTTTTTCAGATATAATGCATCTAGGACTACATTATCCAGCGTAATCTGACCTTTTTTAAGATGTGAGGGTATAGAAAATTTGGCTGCTATTTCCAGTAAGTTGAGTGACTCAGCTTGTGTCTTTTTTTTAACATGTTTACCATCTTTTCTATAACAAAGGTGCTTTGATCCATGTAACTGATATTGGCTTCAAGTTTTGGCACAAGGCCAGCAATTTTGGAGGAGGGATTTAAGTTAATTGTATTGGCTCTAGTGTTCTACTGGTACTTATTTTATCGATCTCAAAAGGATGAAAGGCAAAGTTGACCTCGGGAGAATTTGAACTCAGAATGTAAAGACAGGCAAAATGCCACTAAGCATTTTGCCTGGTTTGCCAGCTTGCCACCCTCCACATAGTCGATATTGTTGTTGTTTAGCTCCAAGTCAGATCTGATACAATGAAGACTTTGTCTTTTTGTATATCTAGGACTGCAAAATTTTGTATGTGCTTCCATTTTTGAGATGGTAGATTTGATGGAATCTGGCTGCTATTTCTAACATAGTGAAACAATCACTTAGTGAGTCCTTCATTGGCTTGCGTAGTGAATACTTCGTGTGTGGTTTATTGTTGTTGATGCTTAAGCCTCAGGGTAACTCTGAATGAGCAGACCTGTCATCAAAAGATATGAGCTGTGACCATCCAGAGATTTTGTAAATCTAGGAATATATTATGCAATGTCTTTTTCCATTTTTTAAGACAGTTGGGGGAGATTTATGGGTGATTTGATTGCTATTTTTAGCAGGTCAAGTCACCGTAGAGAAACAACTTCACTTACTCATATGTTGTTGCTGTTGGTGTTTTAGCAGGTCAGCTTTGCTTGACCAAACTTATGATCATATGTATTCCAGCCAGGATCATCACTGCTTTTTCCAACATCTATTGTTAAGGATGATAGGGTGTAGTTTGAGTTAAATTTAATATCATTTCTAGAGGGTCAACTGACCACACAGTAGCTTCCTTATGACTCATATGCGGGATGTTTGTTTTCACAGGTGCAATACTTGTTACATTTACAGGTGTAGTGACAAGTGTGGAACCGGTTGCATTTTGTATTTACTGTTATATCATATTCATATATTTGTGTGGTGCTGGTTTTACTGAGAATATAAAAGTCTCTAAATGTGGGATTTTATAACAGAAATTTCCACATGTATGAAGATGCACATGCAAAGAGGTAATGAATGTTCGCATATATACATATATATATTTATACTATCATCATTTTAATGTTTATTTTCATGTATATATATATATATA
>NC_068981.1:101885734-101888034 GCF_001194135.2 Octopus bimaculoides
ATATGGGTAATATTTTTGCTATTGACAGACATATGCAAAAAAGCTGAGAAACTAAAAATTTTGGAAAATAGTTATTTTTCTTTCTTTTTTTTTACTTTAAATATATCGCTATTCTACTTCAATAGCTAAGTTAAAGATTCACATGGTTCAACATGCCGCTTCGTAGTGGTAAGTGTAGGAATAAAAATAAGAAAGAAAAATCAGTACAAATACATATGAAGAAAATCGCGCCAATAAATGAGAATAGGGGATTTTATAGCTGAAGTTTTATATCTGTGGGGACACTATCCTCATATATGTAAAAGAAATTTATTGTTTCAAAGAAAACAAACAAAAAAAGTAGCGAAATATTTAAAAAAATACTTTAAAAACAATTTAAAACTGGAACAGAGATGTGATTTTAACAGTGTGTACAGACAACAATCTCCCCTCACATACATCTACATAAAATACACATACACATAAAATACACACACACACACACATAGAGTAATAAAGCACCCATACGTTTGTACTAAAATAACATGCACACCCCCTACTAGGCATATGTTTATCTATACATATAAATAACGCATACATACAAATATGTATCTACATACCAAACACTTCACATTTCAACAAGCAGCAAGAGTCATATTGATTTAAAGAAAAGAGCTTTGCCACTTTATTAATCACTGGCTTGAATTCTGTAAAGAGGGCTTGAATAAATCCTAAAGGAAAATAGACAGCCATACCCCTCCCCCACATCAAGAATAACTCATTATTGGAAAAAGGTGAATGGAACAGATATCACCCATTTCTGATGATTGCTGGATTTGCCTTTTTATCTCTGGTATGAAACCATTCTATCATAGGCACAAGGCCTGAAATTTCAAGGGAGGATCTAGTTGATTACATCAACTCCAGTATTCAACATGTACATATTTTATTGACCCTACCCTGTAAAAGGACAAAAGGTAAAGTCAACCTCAGTGAATTTGAACTCTGGACATAATGCCAGAAGAAATACAGCAAAGCATTTTGTCAGGAATGCTAAGAATTTTACCAGCTCACCACCTTAACAATAATAATGATAATAACAGTATCAAATTTTGTAACAAGGCCAACAATTTTAGGGAGAGGAAGGATAGTCAATTACATCAACCCCAGTATTTGATAAGTACTTTATTTTATTAGCCCTGAAATGATGAAGGGTAAAAAAAAGATCTTGGCAAGATTTGAACTCAGAGTGTAAAGAACTAAAAGAAATGTCCATCAGTATTTTGTCCTATGCACTAACATTTCTACCAACTCACCAAGACTATTTACTTGCAGGAGTTTCATTTTGGGCTATTTTCCAACACAATCTGAAAATGTTAGAAAATTTTGTGTGACTGGCCCCTGTGACAAAGTTTTGGTAATGATTACTTGAGGAATATTGAAAATACTGACATTTCTTCAGTTTCAGTAATGTAATAAAATATGATAAAATCCATAAACTCAAAAAAAAATTTCATGAAAAGTTTGGAAAGAAATTAATTAATCATTTTTATTACAACATACACACATGCACACTCATGCATACATAGACACACTTAAATGTATGCAGACACACGCATTCAAGCAAGTACACGCATATATGTACACATGTATACCACACCACATGTTTACACATACACTACTCTTTGAATTTTGCAACAAACTGAAGTCACAGAATGAATTTGCTAAGTAAACAAGTAAAAATGTAGGCAGATTAAATTATCACAGAAACTAAAAGTATATATCAAAATATACAGGATATATTTTTCATATTAGTATGACTTTGAAATGTTGCATTCAATTAAAATTATATATAATTATGTTAGATTTCTACTTCATCAACACTGAGTATTAATTAAAGTTATGTAATTACCCTGGATTTGTATTTCATCAACACTTAGTGTTAAATTTTCCATGAAGATATGATATTTAGCAATTACCATAGAAGCAAGATTTATTTTTTATGAAGGACAGTTTACTCACTTTCCAGTCAACATTATTTTTAAGTCTTTCTTTATATCTCCCTGCCTCTCTCACTCTCCTGTCCCTCTATCCATACCTCCTTTCACACACATATGCAAAATAAATACACATGGATGTCTGTTGCTTATTAGATGTAAAATGCTAAAAACAAAATGCCTTCTAGAGGTAACAGCTAAGGGGCTTAACACCTGGTTCTAAGACAATAAAATTAGGAAATGATCTTCACTTCCTCACATACCCTTTTAGTAAGATATATTTTTCAGAACAAAGGTGGTAAATATTCCTGAATTGAAGTTGAA
>NC_068981.1:101888368-101892896 GCF_001194135.2 Octopus bimaculoides
GTGTCTGTGTTTGTCCCCCCAACATCGCTTGGCAACCGATGCTGGTGTGTTTAGGTCCCTGTAACTTAGCGGTTCAGCAAAAGAGAGTGATACAATAAGTACTAAGCTTACAAAGAATAAGTTCTAGGGTCGATATACTCGACAAAAGGCGGTGCTCCAACATGGCCACAGTCAAATGACTGAAACGAGTAAAAGAGTAAGTATATATACTGTGTGTGTGTGTGTGTGAGAGAGAGAGAGAGAGAGAGAGAGAGAGAGAGTACATATGTTAGACTATTTCACTTCATGCACACACATACACACACTCACACTTATACATATGTATCCTTTATCTTGTTTCAGTCAATAGAACAGTGCTGGCCAACCTGAGGCCCGCGGGCCACACACTTTTATCTTGCAGCTCACTTGATACTTTCTTGAAATGAGTGACCTCTTTATTGTGTTTAATTTCAAAATAAAATAGTTTGTGTAAAACATTTGCTTCAAAATAAATTTTAAATTTATAAGTGGCAATAAAGCAATAGCCTACAATTTTATAATTTTAAACAAACGAAAAATATGAAAAATTCTCGATTCTGTAATTTGATTATTTGACTATTAGTGCATAAAGTATAGAAGTGGCCCTCAAAAAACTTTCAGTGATTAAAGTGGCCTGCAATGTAAGTTGAGTTGGCCAGGCCTGCACTTAGAGTTTGGCCATGTTGGGGACCACCTCGAGGATTTATACTTTTCAGTCTAATGTATTGACCCCAGTACTTTCTTTTTTCAAACTTGGTACTTATTCTATTGGTCTCTTTTATTGAACTGCTAAGTTACAAGGGACATAAACACACCAACACTGGTTGTCAAGCAGTGGTGGTGATGGTGGACAAACACACACACACACATACATACATACATACATTCCTACATATACATATATGATGGGCTTCTTTCAGTTTCCATCTATCAAATCCACTCAAGGCTTTTAGCCCAAAGCTATAGTAGAAGACACTTGCCCAAAGTGCTACACAGTGGGGCTGAACCTTGAACCATGTAGCTGAAAAGCATGCTTCTTACCACACAGCCATGCCAGCACCTATATAAATGAAAAAATAAAAGGAAATAAGAAATATAAGGACAGCATAAAAAACCCAAGGTAAGTTGTGCTTTTTTGCTATATATAAGTCAGGCAAGAGCTGGCTAGAAGTCATCATTTACTGGAAACATTCTGCAACGCAAGGCACTGAAAAGGAGAAGATTAAATAGAACTATAGAGTGCACTGGAGGTGCAATGGCCCAGTGGTTAGGGCAGCAGACTCGCGGTTGGAGGATTGCGGTTTCAATTCCCAGACCAGGCATTGGCGTGTGCTTATTGAGCGAAAACACCTAAAGCTCTACGAGGCTCCGGCAGGAGGTGGTGGCGATCCCTGTTGTACTCTTTCGCCCCAACTTTCTCTCACTCTTTCTTCCTGTTTCTTGAGTAACGCTGCGATGGACTGGCACCCCGTCCAGCTGGGGTGGGATCACTCTATCTTCCTGTTTCTTGAGTAACGCTGCGATGGACTGGCGCCCCATCCAGCTGGGGGGGGGGGGACACACACACACACATACTCCATAGAAACCGAGAAACTAGGCCCATGAGCCTGGTTAGGCTTTAAAAGGGTGCATAAATAAAATAAATAAAAATAGAGTGCACTACATAGAGACACCTTTCCAGACTTGCCTGATAATTCAAAGAGCTGAGAAGTGGGCTTCCTGTGAATATGACTCTCTCTCTCTAAAACAGGATTATCTAATCACAGAAAGTTGCATACATATTTTCAGAAATAATCTATGATGCAGGCATTGCAGATTGGTTAAGAAGCTTGCTTTGCAAACCACAGGGTTTGGGGATCAATCCCACTGCATGGCACCTTAAGCAAATGTTTTCTACTATTGCCTTAGGTCAACCAATGGCATGTGAGGGAATTTAGTAGACAGAAACTGTAGAAGCCTGTCATGTATGTGTGTGTATATATATATATGGCATGTGTGTTTTTATTCTCACAGTAAAGGTGTATGGCATAGTGGTGAGGGCAATTGGCTCACAGTCCTATGGTCATGGGTTTGATTTCTGGCAATGCATTGTGTCCTTGAGCAAGACACTTTATTCCACATAGCTCCATTCCACTCATCATCATCATCGTTTAACATCCGCTTTCCATGCTAGCATGGGTTGGACGATTTGACTGAGGACTGGTGAAACCAGATGGCAATATCAGGCTCCAATCTGATTTGGCAGAGTTTCTACAGCTGGATGCCCTTCCTAATGCCAACCACTCCGAGAGTGTAGTGGGTACTTTTACGTGCCACCGGCACGAAGGCCAGTCAGGCGGTACTGGCAACGGTCACACTCAAAATGGTGTATTTTATGTGCCACCCGCACAAGAGCCAGTCCAGGGGCACTGGCAACGATCTCGCTCGAAAGTCCTTACACATTCCACGGGCACAAATGCCAGAAAGGCGACTCTGGGCACAGGTGCCATCACATGCTCAACTGGCAAAAATGAGTTGTACCAGTATTTCAAAGGGACAGCCTTATCACATTTTGTGTCACGCTGAATCTTCCTGAGAACTATGTTAAGGGTACATGTGTCTATGGAGTGCTCAACTACTTCCACATTAATTTCATGAGTAGGCTGTTCCATTGATCAAATTAACTGGAACGCTCATTGACACAACTGATGGAATGCCAGTTTACTTTTCGTCCTCTCACTGCTTGATAACCAGTGTTAACTTGTTTATGTCTCTATAACTTAGAGGTTCAGTAAAAGGAACTGATAGAATAAGTGCCAGCCTTTTAAAATATAGGTATTGGATCGATTTTTGTTCTGACTCAAACAAGTAAAAGAAGAGATACCAAATTTTTACCTCCATCTTCAGTGTAGAAAGCCATAGCAAGACTGTGAAAGTAATTTCACAGGAAAGTCATCCCACAAGTTTGCTTGACTGTTCTTGTGGAGATTCTAGCATTTTTTCTGTCATATTTGCTTAAGATCTTGTAAATTATCAACAGGTGTTAAGTTTTACCTCAGAATTTATGGTTAAATGACATGGAGCAGTTTCAACATTGAATAATCAGAAAGCTATCATTTGACCAGATGATGATGCAAACATCATTTATATATGTATGTATGTATATATGTATGGATAGATGGATGGATGTATGTCCTGAGGACAGCTGATATCTTGAGTATTGAGGCAATGGTGCACAAGCACCGGTTACGTTGGATTGGACACTTTATTAGAATGAAGGATAGCAGGATTCCTAAGCAGATGCTCTATGGAGAACTTGTGAATGGAAGGAAACTCCGACAGAAACCAAGGCTGCGTTTTAAGGACTGTGTCAAGTCCTCATTAAAGGCCTGTGATATGCAGGACACTGACTGGGAGAACAATGCCTGTCATCACCACAGATGGAGGAAGCAGGTTAAGGAGGGGATCGACACTTTTGAGAGAGCACGTATCCAGCATGAAGAACTTAAGCGAGCTGCGCGAAAGCACACAGCTCGTATAGTGAATGGGTAAAGCTTGGTCTGCAATGTTTGCAGTCGTGTATGCTTGTCAAGTGCAGGACTCATTAGCTACCAACGGAGCCGCAAATGCAAAATATAAGTTAGTCCTAGAGCGTACAATGTTCTTGAAGGTTGGCAATGGTCTTCCTCGGTCACGAGTGGACGGCCATCATGTATGCATGCATGCTCTTCTCTTTCTTCAATTTTAGAGTAAATTTTGAGGAGCCACCTACTTGGTAGCAAGGTTGGGAAGGAAAGTATCTTCTTTTAACCATCATCCTTTAAATCTTGCAAATTTTTATAGTCCCAGATATTGCGATCATTTGTAACACATGAATGAAGGATTTGCATTCTCTCCTCAAGACCCACAGTTCAGCCATACTTTGCTACAGATGAGTTAGTATGTATCCTGTTTCTCTAATGATAATAAGTATGAAGCTGAAAGTGCATCTTGGGTACTGGATTTGCAAACTCCTTATCCATAAATGTCCTCTTGTGTATTCCTAATAATATTCGTATCGAGAAGGCAGATATTTCTTTGAGATTTACTTTAAGTTTTCACCTTCGTAGATTCAAGTCTGGTCATTAACAAAGTGGCAAGGCTCGTTTGCTTAAGTTAAGGCTTCTCTTGTGGCTTGTAGTTACATTAATCGGTTGCTATATGCATATGTGTGTGTGTTGTGTGCGTGTAAATAAATTCACCCTCATGGGTGTACATGTCACAACAGAACACAATTGTGTATGCTTCATAATGTATATGTGTAGGTGTGTATTTATGCATGTATGCCTTCATTCTTTTTATATTTATAAGTATTCTTCTTCCTAAGGGAATAACTGGTTTCTCACAAAGAAACAATTTGGATGACAACAATAACAATTGTTATATATTATATATTGAATCTAATAAAAGTTTTGCATATTTTTATAGAAGCATATATGTGTGTATGTGAGGATGTGTGTATATATATATATATATATATATATATATATAT
>NC_068981.1:101893105-101905519 GCF_001194135.2 Octopus bimaculoides
TGTATAATTGTATAGAAATATGTGGGTGGCACAAGTGTATGTAAATGTTTATACATAATGTATACAAAGATACTTGCATATACATATACACAAACATTTGCCTATACATATTTACATAGCTACACACATCACTATTCTCTACCACATCAATATTAAGCTCAGAGTGTCACAGCTGGGCCAGGCTCTCTTCTTTGAAGTTCCCGAAAGGCTTGTAATCCATAAATCCAATAATGTTTTGGCCCATTCCATACATAAATTGCTTTCTAATGCATGAAAGAAATATTGTTTTATACATATGTGTGTGTGTGTGTGTGTGTGTGTGCGTGTGTGCGTGCACATACACACTCATACATGCTCATATATATACACACACACACACACACTCATACATGCTCATATATATATACACACACACACACTCATACATGCTCATATATATACACATACACACTCATACATTCTCATATATATACACACACACACTCATACATGCTCATATATATACACACACACACACATTCTCATATATATACACACACACACACACTCATATACATGTACAGCTATCCAATCACACATTCATATACACAAAGAAATACACATCTAAATAATGATTCAATATTTATTGCCTAAACTAGTTATTGTTAATTAAGTGTTGGCTATATGATATTTTAAAAGCTTATGTAACAAACACACAACCACTCAACAGTAAATCTATTTGTATCTCATGTTGATTCATTATTTTATCTATCACTCAAGTACCCAAGCCGTCAATAATGATGGAGTTATTGTTAAAGAAGTTACCAATGAAAGTTGACAGTTAGAGAATGGGAAAGTAAATAAAAATGCCAAAATATCAGGAAAATAAGAAAATTATATTTATCACTCCCAAAATACTATACAGATGATTCACTGTAGAAGTTCAAGAAGAACAATATTTCTTGTCTAGACATGAAGAGGCACAAACACATCTTGACCTCCTGAATTTTTCAATCTGCTCCTAACCCTAACCCAAACTAGGTCATTTCACAGTGACAACCACAGATACTGCAGTAGACCACATGCTAAAGTAAGATCGAAATTTCTTGCAACTGTGATGCTGGACAAATCATTTGAATTTATGAAGATTGAAACATTATGAGACAATGAAGATTGCAGAATGAACTTAAAAAAAAAAAGAATAGACAAAACAACTCCAGCAAGAAGTGGAGACCTTGTTTGTAGAGCAAATAGCCAAAATATATAAACATCAAAACGCTGTTGGTTAATTTAGAACTGTTCCATTCCACACTGAGACAAATACAAAAACTAAACAGAATGACTCCAACCAGTGTTAAATAATTTATAAAGTAAATCTTGTCATGTGGAAGAAATTCATCAGCTTCAAGCACTGAAATGTTACTCACAAAAACAAAAGTATATATACAAAGACTCATAGTGTATCATTCATATATATATATATATATATATATATATATATATATATTATAATAAAAATTGCTGTCTTATATTTACATATATGGTTCCAGTCCATGCTTGGTCTCTATGACTGATTTTGTTCTTCCATGATATTTAATGTATTGGGGTGTGTGATGGTGCTGCCCTTCCTATGTGTGCCCATTGCTGTTGTGATTTGTTGCATTTTGGATTTTACACAGTAGGATTTCCAAGTATTAAATCCTTTATATTTAAAGTGAAGATACCGAAGAGCTGCGGTGTGCTGAACTCCAAATTAGATTAGTATCTTGTGTCCTAACTCAGACCAAGAGTCACATACATATGTATTCTGTTTCTTTTTAATTTACAGTTAATTCTGACTGGTTATCTGCTTAGTAGCAAGGTTGTGAAAGAAAACATCTTGTTTTGTTCATCATCCTTTAAATCTTAAAAAGGTCCTTCAGACATTTATTGCTCCAGATACTTGTAGTCATTTGTAGTGTGTGAATTAAGGAGTTGCATTCTCTCCTCAAGAACCCAAGTTCAGTCATACTTTGGTCCAGATGGTTTGTCTGTCTGTCTGTATGTATGTATGTATCTATATACGTATGCACAAATGGATGATTAATAAACAAATGAATGAAGAAATGATTGAATAAATCAATCAATGAAAATAGCAACACAGAAGATAAGTGAAAGAAAAATGTAATTATTAGTTTTTATGCTTAACAAAATGTAAAAAAAGCAAAAATGCCTTTGGTGTTTTGAGCTTTGGATTTTTTTGTTTTAGAAATTTAGACAGAGAGAAGAAAGAAGAAATGTAAAGGAAGAAAAAAACTGAGAGTAACAACAAAAAAAAAAAGTGAAGTGTGTTGCTGTGTGTCATGTTGTGTTGAATCATCTCCACCCCAATGACAAACAAACTAGCTGCATTATGACATCTTAAAAAACAATAATTTTTCTACTGTTGCCAAACAAACTGATGCTGGATGCAGCTTGACAAGTGAAAGTGGCATGTTGTACTCAAGGACTGTCTTGTAAAAATTTATTAGCATGAAATTACAGTAAATTTGTTGAAGGTCTACATAATAGCTTATGGTACATTGAAAGGTAATGGCAGAGGGAAGTTCACAGTATCTCAATACATCTCCTTCCCCAGCATGCATAACCTACACAAGATTTACACTGAACCGCAAAAGAAACATGGTTTTTATCAAATGTCATTTTTATATGGTAAATTCTGAAAATGTATTTTGGGAATGTAAGTGTAAATATTCCAAGACATGCTGGCTTATGGCTGAGACCCAAATTGCAGATAACCTTTCGAATTTCCTGGTACTGCGTTTCCACTTTGGATGGCAGAGTGAGGGTGTGGCGTAGGAGGGGTGAATGCTAGAGATGCATGTGTCATGGAGAGAGACACGTGGGGTGGCCAAAGCATCATGGTTTTGGGTGCTATAGACCTAAATTAGAGAAATGGGTTCCATGTGTTCCAAAATATTGGCGCAGGCAGAGGGAATGGCATCACAGCACAGTGCTATGTTGACCAGATCCCAAGACCTCACATCTGCTTAACATTTTGCCCAGCATGCTAACGATTCTGCTAGCTTATGGAAGTGTATAATAATAGTTGCAAAAGAATGATGTAAGAAGAGGCAGATGTTAAATCACTTTAAAAAATGTGGCATTAGTAATGCTCTTTATGGTACTTAGGAAGATTAAGTATTTAAAGAAAGTTTTTGATAGTACAGAGAATTCCAATAATAGAAAGACTAATACAGATTCCAGCAGTAAGAAAAGAAAGTTCAATCTTCAAGGTTGCCAGTTTACCTATTTCTGAAGATGATGATTTGTTAAGTTTTTGCAGATGATTAAATAAACCTTTATGATGTTTAACTTCTTTTCTTTTATACACAGTGTACTTTGCTGCTTGCTGTGTAGCCTATGCTGTTCACTTAAATATCAGTTTCTATTAAAATGTAATCAATTTTTTTCCTGTCGCTTGCTGTGTGCTAATATTAATAAAATATTTGCTTGCTTTGTTTGCATGTACTATAATGTATAGAAATTCATTCTCTTTTATTGAACTTTGTTGTTTGCTTTGTATAATTTTTTTTTGCCGATATATTTGCTTTGTCTGCATGTAACACTATTCATTGATACCAATGTATAGTACTTCTTTTCATCTATACTAAATTTAATTTATTTTCCTTTCAAGGTCAGTATAATGTTACAATATGTGATTCTGTCCTTGATTTCTGTATTTATTACATTTACATGCAAAAAGAAAAAAAAAGATCATTAAAAAAAGTTAGCTTCACTAAATATGATGAAACACACTAAATTTTCTTTCTTTTTTCCTACAAGATATCCTTGTAAAGTTAGGGATGGATCTTTGTAGAGTCATGTCTTATATGCTGGCAGATACAATACATGTATATACTATTGTCAAGATTAACTACTTTTATAGACCTGGAAGTTTCTTGCCACACACACACATATTTATACATCTCATACATATTGAATGGAATTTCATACTTTCCATCTACTAAATTCTACTTACAAGTTACTGTCTATAGTAGAAGACACTTGTTCAGTGTGCTGTACTGTGGGGTCAAACACAGTATCACATGGTTGCAGAGCAAACTTTTTAACCACATGACCGTACATGCATTAATGACTACAATGTATGTTTTTGCAAAATTAATGTCTCAACATTTAAAATTAAAAACACACATCAGAAACAGACACACTTGATTGAATCAAGGATTACTCAATCATCACTCGAATACTTAATAAAGTTTTCTATCATAATATATTTATGTTTGTGTGTGTGTGTGTGTGTGTGTGTACTTGTCTGACAGTGTCTGTCAAGCTCTTTAAGTCTTGAATTTGAAGCAAAGTCTGCAATCTGTCAATATTCTTCTTCAAGTGAATGTACTCAATGAAGTAGCTATGGGCAATGAGATTCCTTATAATTATTAGCTGACGTGACCAAACAGTAGTTGGTCTGATGGTGTCACTACTAACAGTCTGGTCTATTCAGAAGAAATTCTTTAATCCTTTTGATACTAAACTGTTTGAGTTCACCTTTCTGTCTATGATACAAAACCACCTGTTTATACGTGTTTATATTTAAATTGAAACCATCTATCATAACTTTATGTAATAACATTTTGCAAGATTCGGACATCAACTTTACAATGGAAACAAAAGAAAAGAAAAAACCCTCAAAAATCTCATTTTCAATTTTGAATTTAGCAAAAAATATATCAAGGGTACATATATACAAACATCAACTATTTTGAAAAATAAAGAAAAGTGAAACATAGATAATTGATAACTGGTAAGACACAGGTAGGATGTTTCATTATAAATACAATCATGAAGGGGACAGGGTTAGACATCTTCGTTTCTCAAGCAAAGTTGTTACATTGTGCTTTATATTTATCTAAAAATGAGTGAAAGGGTACAAAGTTGAAATGATTTATTTCTAATACTTTACCAACTGGAATACACTATACAGATTTTCCTGAAGTAAAAATGCTAAGGCAGAACCATTCTTTTATAGAGATGTACTCACCTGTAAATAGAAGAAATGAAAAATTTAGAATTATTGAACGACATATATTAAAAATAATACAGACATGAAAAATATTAGGCTTCAACAAATGTTCCTTTTAGAATCAGAGCTGAGGTATATAAACCAAATAGCTAATAGAAAATCATTGTATTACAGAAGGTGATAGTAATGCAGATAGATAAATATATAAAATAACAATAAGAAAAATACTGAAATGATACCTTAGAAATAATTAAATATTTATAAGGTATCATTTCAAATTTGTTTCTGCTTATTTTGATATTTAATATTTGATCTGTTTTGCTATCACCTTCTACAGTAAATGGATTTTTCTACATATTCTGCAATGTTTTAATTCTTTTCTCCTATACTGTAGATATTTACATCTGTTGCAAATACTAAGAAACTTGAAAATACACTTAAAATAGTGTTGTTGTTTAGGGGTAACTAAAACTAAACACCCTTCTGTATCAGAAACAAAGTTTAACCTAATTCTAGAATGAAGTTCCTATCAAAATACTTCCTGTTTGCACCATGTTTTATTTTTTTGTGTTTTATCATGTTTTCATTTCATCATTTTTCAAATGTACATTTTAATCATTTGCCAAGTTTTGCATTTCATCACTGTCTTTTTTTTTATATTTTAAAGTTTAATGGCTGAGAGTTAGAATATCATAATATTTATTAATAATATATCTTTTATCTTTATTTGCTTCACTCATTTGACTGCGGCCATGCTGGGGCACTGCCTTGAATAATTTTTTAGTCAAACGAATCAACCTCAGTACTTATTTTTTGCTTTTGAGCCTGGTACTTATTCTATTGGTCTCTTTTGCTGAACCGCTATGTTATGGGGACATAAACACAGACACAAGGACACACACACACACACACACACACACACACACATATATATATACATATATTCACATATATGATAGGCATCTTTCAGTTTCTGTCTACCAAATCCACTCACAAGGCTTTGGTTATAATAGAAGACACTTGCCTAAAGGTGCCACACAGTGGGACTGAACCTGCAACCATGTGATTAGGAAGCAAGCTTCTTAACACACAGGTATGCCTGTGCCTATTTATTTAAAATTATTTAGATATTAAAGATTTAATTAAGGAATCAATGCCCTGGAATTGATATCTTGTAAACATATGTGAAAACATGTCTAATCAAATTCACTTCAGTCCACCTCGTATGTATGCAGGTGAAAAAACAAGGCAACAGGTAAAAATCAACAGATGAAAAAATGTTCACACTGTACAGTAAATCATCATGATTGTATCAACAGATGTCATCGAAAATCATATAATAGTTATATTTCTAGAATTTTTATACTAGACTAACAATATTTCATCAAAATCTCTAGTTTGTAACAGTACTGAGAAATTTATTATAGAGAAAACACAAGAGGATCTTAAGAATTAAGCAAAGTACAACACTTTCTAAGAATGTTTCCTGGCATTTGTCCCAACTCGCTTTGCTCTGATTTCAAACTCTGCTGAGATTAACTGTGCCTTTCATCCTCTTTGGGTAATAAAAACTGTGTACCAATTCAGTGTGGTAAATTGGCAGAACTGTGAGAATGTTGGACCAAATAAGCTTTATGGTTTTTGTTCTGATTCTTTAGGTTCTGAGTTCAAATCCTGCCATGGCCTACTTGAGTAACAAATTTAATCTGTTGCCCAGTTTAACCTCACAACCTGATATGATGGTTGATCTTTAGTGTAGTCTATTCTGGTGTAAGCATCCAAGCTAAGTCTCCAGTTGAGGATACCTTCCTTTCTACCTCCTGCCAGTCTCAGAGACCTCTGAAAACTTTGTTAGTGTCATGGGTACTTCCTTCCCTCCTGACTAAAAAAAATGGTATAAAAGTTGTTTTTTTTAAAGCTGATATAGTTTAACTTAAATTGCAGTCTTGAAGTTTTTTTTTTATTATCCAAGGGTTAAATATTGATGGAACTCATAGATGGAAGGTTCAACAAGGTAGTGGAGTGTCAGTTAAGAGTTCCTTAGTTCATATCCTAACACTGTAACAACATCATTTCCACTGTCAATATACTTGACTGCCAATGGCTGATTTCAACTTACTCCCATTTACTCGTAGTATGGATTTTAATTCCTCCTGTGGGGAAAATCTACAAGAAATAATCCAGGCTCCCACTATGAAATACAGAGTTAAGAGGTTGCCTTACAGATTCTTGTGATCTGGAAACAATCAACTAGAAGTTGTAGTTGTTGGCTAGCCCCAGGTCAGTTCTGACGGAGTTGACCTATGATTAAAAAGTGTCCTAACTAAGACCATCTTATCTTTCCTTTTTCCCAGGTATTGTGAATATACTACAACATTATCTAATTTTTAAGATGGTTTAAATGTAATTTACTATTGCTCAGATGTTAAGTGAATATGTAGAAGCTTTCTCATTGGCTCATCTATTTAAAAGTTTTGTTGTTGTTGTTGTTGGTGATGGTGGTGGTGAGTTTTTAATCCTTTTGATACCAACCCAGCACGACACTGCCTGTGGTTCTATGTAAATTTCCTGTTTTAAAGTGATCTAAATCAAAAGTCTCCATCAAAATTTTATGTTAATTTATGTTCCAAACACTAGCTTAATAATCTCAGATTTTGACAGAAGGCCAACAATTTTCTTAGGGGAGAGGGTAAGTCAATTACATTGACCCCAGTGTTCAAGTGATATTTATCTTGTTGACTCTGAAAAGATGAAAGGCAAAGTCAACTTGGTGGCATTTGAACTCAGAACATAAAGCTTGAAGAAATGCTACTAAGTATTGTGTCCAGTGTGCTAATGATTCTGCCAGCTCACTGCCTTTCACTAGCTTAAAAACGATGATTATTTTTATTAAATTCTTCATTATTTTCAAAATTAATTAAAACAAAGACAGAATATTTCAATAGAAATATGGTAACAAAACGGTTAAAGGTTATTACAATTAGATGGAAAATAAAGATCCTCATAATTTTGAGTCCAGCCATTGAATTATTTGTAAA
Source organism: Octopus bimaculoides (assembly GCF_001194135.2). NCBI lineage: Eukaryota > Metazoa > Mollusca > Cephalopoda > Octopoda > Octopodidae > Octopus > Octopus bimaculoides. The sequence goes on from NC_068981.1 coordinate 101,901,146, forward strand.
GAACAAACATTTGAGAAGACACAAGCTAGAAGTGTGCCATGAGTTTGGAGGTTGTTTACAAGTTGCCTATAAAATTCACATAAGTAGTTTACCTTAAATTGAGATAATGATTATTTTAATTATATCAAGTGGCTGAAATAGCTGATGTCTCCAATTTGCAATGATTTTTTTTTTCCTTTTTATTGGCAGAATAAAATGAAAAATCTGTTTCTTACCTGATAAGGCCTAATTGCATTTAAAGATAGGTCAGGAGAGAATTGACAAATATTATTACGAGGAATTGCTGCTAGCAAATATAAAGTTCTGGCATTCATTGACTTGACGGAGTCAGCAGTAGTAATGAATGTGATGATGGTGGTTTTACCAGTAGGAATAATAATAATAATGATGATGACTAAATGATGGCTAATAATAGTGAAAGCAAGAACAGACATGAGGAGTAGAAAAAATCCTTTATGTAAAAGGTGCAAAATGTTTCTCACTCTAGACTACAATAACGACAGTGATGATGATGATTTTGGCACAGGGCCAGCAGTTTTGAGGGAAAGGGGTCAGTGGCTGTTATCAACTCTAGTACTTAACTGGTACTTTGTTTTATTGACTCTGGAAAGACGAACAGCAAAATTGACCTCAACAGGAAATGAATACAACATAATGAATCAGGATTAATGTTGTAGGGATTTTATCTGGTACTTTAATGATTCTGAAAATCCACTGCCCTGTTTAGTTTATTCGCCATCAAGGCCCATTTGTTCATACAAAAATATATTACAAAGGGGTTGTTTACAACTCATTCCCAGACAGTCCATACCTAGACAGTTGATATCTAGGACAACTCATCACAGCTATAAAGTGATAAAGATTTAATTTTGAAAGAAATTTTGCATGTGTGTGTGTGTGTGTGTGTGCATGAGTGTGGTGTGTATTTGCGTGTGTGTGTGTGGTATTTGTGTGCATGTATGGTGTGTGTGTATGTGGGTGCATGTGTGTGGTGTGTGTATGTGGGTGCATATGTGTGTTTATGTGTGGTGTGTGTGCTTGTAGTGTGTATGTATGTGCGTATTTGTGTGTATTTGTGTTTGTGTGGTGGGTATTTGTGTGTGTGTATAGTATGTGCATGTGGTGTGTATTTGTGTGTGTGGGTGGTGTGTATGTGTGTGTGGTGTGTATGTGTGTGCATGTGGTATGTGTGTGTGGTTATTTTATTCTAATTTAATTTTTCTTTTAAAATTAGATCTTTATCACTTTATACCAGTTATGAGTTGCCCTAGATATCTATTGTCCAGGTATGAGTTGTCTGGGGAATGAGTTGTCCTGGTATCGGTTACCCTGGTATGCTTTACAAGACATAATAAGATGTGCACACAGAATTAAGTGGGTTGGTAAAAAGATACAACATATGGAAATGTTAAAAATTTACATAAAATAAATGCAGATGAAATACATAGTATAAATAGGCAAACACACACACACACACACACACACACACACACACACACACACAAAAGAGGATTGAAATTAGCTTGAAGTATTGCAACATGTACAAATAAAATAAATGTTTGAAAAAGTCATTGAGCAATGCAGCTGAGAAGTAAGACAAGATATGTAAGGTGACATCAGTGAATGAAGACAAAGAGAAATGATATTGTTTAACAGATTGTTAGAAAAGATATTGTATTGTTTAATGATCCTAAACATATTTCAGAAAAGATTCTCCACTTTCAAACAGAAGAACACACTAAAATCACTTGCTGGTAACAATGCATTTGTCTGAGCTTTTTGATTATTTTCTATTATAATCCCAGACTGACCAATGCCTTGTGAGTGAATTTGGCAGATGAGAACTGCAAAAAACCCATTGTATTGTGCATATATATATATATATATATATATATATATATATATATTCATTCATGCATGCATATATTGTACATGTATGTGTGTGTGAATTTTGTCATTTCATGCTTGTCACTACTTGAGTGAAGCAAATGATGTTGACATTGTGAATAATAATCTGCCCTTTTGAAGTCCTCTAGACTAAAAACATTCCTTTTCTGATAAACAGGCAAGGATTGATGACAGGAAGAGCATCTGGTTATAAAATTCTGTCTCAAGTAACTCTCCATATAACCCATGTTAGCATGGAAAAATCTAAGTCAAACAAATGAATAATGAAATCTGTTCATAGTATGTAAGGGATATTAACTATTGTTGCATGCAGAGCTGTTCTCAATGGGCAGTGTGTTCACTTGTTGTCTTCCTAGAAGAACTGAAGACAACTTGTCACAAAAGAAGTGCTTGAAATTGGAACTCAAGGTGAATCACTTTCTATGCAGCATTCTCAATAAAAAAAAACACAGATAATCTAGAAAATGGTATAAATAAATAGTTAGGTATCGCAATAAAAATAGTGAGCTGAAAATATCCTGATAAAGCTATTACAAATAAGATTCATGAACTTTGGTAAACTATAAATTGTGAACTTGCAGCTGCCAAACCAACTGATAGATGCCAATTGCCTCTCTTTTATCAGAGAAGATATTCTGAATAACTATGGACAAAGTCCAGAAGATATCAACTCTGTAGAGCAGTGAATGTGTTGTTGTTATTTAAGCTTAGTCTGATTGTGCAGACTTGCAGTTTAATGCACTGGTCTCCAACATGACCAATACCAAGGACCCCAACCTTTCAGTTATGTTTGTTTTCCCACAAATCCCAGGTTTTTGAAAAGTCTTTCCACTCAACAAGCTCACTGAACCCCGTATGTTTCTTCCTTTCTCTCTTTATAGATCACAAGCTGAAAACATTCTTCAAGCATGTAAGATGTTAAAAAAATTTAAAAGAAGTAAAGGGACTGAAATGAGAGGAAAATTGGACGTCGTCATCTTCATCAGTATCATCTTTATTTTCATTATTTTAACATTTATAAGTGCAAGCATGGCTGTGTGGTACTAAGTTTGCTTCCCAACCACATGGTTCCAGGTTCAGTCCCATTGCATGGCACCCTGGGGAACTGTCTTCTATTATAACCTTCAGGCAACCAAAGCCTTGAGTGGATTTGGTAGACAGAAACTTAAAAGCCCATCAGGTGTGTGTGAGTGTGTGTGTGTGCATGTCTTTGAGTCTCCGTTTGTCCCACACCCCGTAACTTAGTAGTTTGGCACGAGAAACTGACAGAATAAGAAACAGGCTTAAAAAAAAAGACACAAGTATTGGGGGTCGATTCATTCAAGTAAAATTCTTCAAGGTGATGCCCCAGCATGGCTGCAGTCTAATGACTGAAACAAGCAACAGATAAAAAATAAAAAGATATCCACTTTTCCATGCTTGCATGGGTCAGAAGGAATTCACTGAGGTAAATTTTCTACAGCTAGATTCCCTTCCTGTTGCCAACCCTAATATGTTAGCAGGTAAAGTAATACTTACCATTGGCTAAATATACTTTTACAGGATACTACTTGTATGATGGTTACATTTAGTGGAGGCGCAATGGCCCAGTGGTTAGGGTAACAGACTCGCGGTCATAGGATCGCAGTTTCGATTCCCAGACCGGGCGTTGTGAGTGTTTATTGAGCGAAAACACCTAAAGCTCCACGAGGCTCCGGCAGGGGATGGTGGCGAACCCTGCTGTACTCTTCCATCACAACTTTCTCTCACTCTTACTTCCTCTTTCTGTTGTGCCTGTAATTCAAAGGGTCAGCCTTGTCACACTGTGTCACGCTGAATATCCCCGAGTACTACGTTAAGGGTACACGTGTCTGTGGAGTGCTCAGCCACTTGCACGTTAATTTCACGAGCAGGCTGTTCCGATGATCGGATCAACTGGAACCCTCGACATCGTAAGCAATGGAGTGCCAGCAACAGCAACAGATGGTGACATTTGTTTTACAAATATTATGTAATGTCAAGACAAAGATACACACATGCACACATAGATATATATAGGGTGTCCCAGAATTCACTATCTATATCAGTGAAATCAGACAATTTTTTAAAAACTCGCTTTTATTTATGGCTATCATGTCTACTATGTGTTAAAACTGTATAAACTTTTAATTTTTTTTTTTTATTACTTGTTTCAGTCATTTGACTGCGGCCATGCTGGGGCACCGCTTTTAGTTGACCAAATCGACCCCAGGACTTATTCTTTGTCAGCCTAGTATTTATTCTATCAGTCTCTTTTTGCCGAACCGCTAAGTTACAGGGATGTAAACACACCAGCATTGGTTGTCAAGCGTTGTTGGGGGGGGACAAACACAGACACACAAACATATACACACACATACATATATATATATATATATATATATATATATACACATGATGGCTCATGTGTGGATGACACATGAAATGAAACATTTTGGGCGTGGCCAT
>NC_068981.1:101906249-101911218 GCF_001194135.2 Octopus bimaculoides
TGAGTGGTTGGCGTTAGGAAGGGCATCCATCTGTAGAAACTCTGCCAAATCAGATTGGAGCCTGGTGTAGCCATCTGGTTTCACCAGTCCTCAGTCAAATCGTCCAACCCATGCTAGCATGGAAGGCGGACGTTAAACGATGATGATGATGATGATGATGATACATATATTCGACGGGCTTTTTTCAGTTTCTGTCTACCAAATCCACTCACAAGGCTTTGGTCGGCCCGAGGCTATAGTAGAAGACACTTGCCCAAGGTGCCATGCAGTGGGACTGAACCCAGAACCATGTGGTTGGGAAGCAAGCTACTTACTACACAGCCACTCCTGCGCCTATTTTGTTTATAATTTTATAATTTTTTAATAATCTTATCTTCATTCATGTCGGATCCCTCTTTATCTGTCAACGACAACTTTTTTCCAGTTTGGCTGCAATCATTTTCTCTACCTCCACCGACAAAATGGGACAATTATTTAGCTAAACTTAAAGAATGCATTTAGTTAGCAGTGAAATGTTTCAAAAGGTGTTTTGTAACACTAAGGATATTTTTGAAATTTGCAGGGATAAAGACAAAGCACATGTTGAAAATTTTCAATAAAGTTTTTGACATAAGATTTATAAATCTATTTGTTTTAGTGTCATAATTAAGTAAGAAACCTAAAATTCTGTCAGTGTTTTTTTAATTTGCCCAATTTCATTGATATAGATAATTAATTCAGGGATACCCTGTATAACAGACATCTTTCAAATACACCCACAAAACATAGGTCATCCTGGGACTGTAGTAGAAAACACTCAAGTTGCTAAGCAGTGAGATTGTACCTGAAACCATGTGGTTGGGAAACAAACTTCCTAACCAAACAACACATAATGTAAAAAAAAAAAGATACAAGTACGATAATGTAAATGTTAAAACAAAAGATTGAATCATAACAGAACATGTGGCAAAATAAAAGCAAAAACAAATACGCATGGCTGTATGGAAAGAAGCTTGCTTCCCAACCACATGGTTCTGGATTCAATCTCATTGCATGGCACCTTGGGCAAGTGTCTTCTAGAGCCCCAGGTCGACCAAAGCCTTGTGAGTGGATTTGGTAGACAGAAACTGAAAGAAGCCTGCCAGACATGTGTGTGTGTGTGTGTGTGTGTGTGTGTGTGTGTGTGTGTTTGTGTGTGTGTTTGTTCCCGACCATTGCTTGCCAACCAGTGTTGCTTTGTTTATATACCTGCATCTTAGCAGTTTGGCTTAACAAAAAAAAGAAGTATTGGGGTCAATTCATTTGACTAGAGAGGAAAAAATTCAAGGTGGTGCCTCAGCATGGCAATAGTCTAATGGCTGAAACAGGTAAAAGATGAATGAAAGATATCAAGTAACTTTTAGGTAGTCACTCAACTTGCTAGGTGTAGCAGTCAATTCTCTATCAAATCACCTTTCCATCATAAATATGTGAAGGACACTTTAGAGAATGTAGTGCTAGCTACTCACGGGATGGTCATGGCTGGAAAGCCTTTGATTAAAGTTGATAACAGCAACAATCATAAGAGTTGATAAGTGTGTCCTATAACAATTATAAAAGTACTCTGTAGTGTTCGCCATTATTGGCTGCTGTGAATAATGGATTTTCTTGAAATAGCAATAGTGAATTGGAAACTAGATCTCAACTTCAAACACATTCTATCTATTTTAAAAAGATTCCATCTCCTCTTTGCCATCAGTCCTACTGAACCAGCAGTTGAATGTTATTAAATTGACTTCCTGAATTTCAATTGAATTACACTGTTCAATGTGTACTTTTTTTTTTTATCTTGTGTAGAAAAATTATACAAAGGATTAAAAAAAAAACTGAAAGCAATAATTCATATTTTCATATTTTATATTAAGAACTTTAGATTCACAATGGGAAAATATATGCGTGTTAAAAAGTTGATCACGGAATTGTCTCCCTTTGAAGTCAACTATGATGACCCATACACTCACTTCTTGCATGATAACCGGAGAAGTAGCAGCAGAAGTGTTACGTTATAATATAGAAGTATAAAAATAGACAAATCTGGTACTTTTATTATAATAATGAGAACTATAAGTTCACTGTGAACTAGGAATGAAGACATTGATGAGTCTAGAGATAAAAATTTTCTATACCAAGAAAAGTTGAATGAAATTAGCATCTGATTGCTGGTGGAAAGAAAAATTTTGACATTTATCTGAAAGCAACAGCAACAATAATAATAACAGAAATAATGATTTCTTTTATTGGTTTATGCATGCAAAAGTTTACAAGAAATATAGGTTGTGAAAAACTGAAATGTAATATATGAAGACAGATTAAAAAGTTTAGTAGACAAAACGAATAAGAGCTACTCACTCATAAAGCAGAGAGAAGCTGCTACCAAGGCAGAATTAGGGCATACCATGAATCCAACAATCATCTACTATGGTTTGGTATCTCTGAATGAGTCTGTGAGCACTGTTTGTATTGCCTAAGGTGAAACAACTCCAACATCCTTCTGGCAGTTGTATTTTAACTGTTTATAGAATACTGATTTCAGATTTTGGCACAAGGCCAGCAAGTTCGAGAGAGGAAGTAAGTCAATTACACTGACCCCAGTACTCAGCTGGTATTTATTTTATCAATCCTGAAAGGATGAAAGGCAAAGTCGACCTCAGCAGAATTTGAAATCAGAACCAGAAAACAGGCAAAATGCAGCTAACAATTCTGTCAGGTCACTGCTTTATATTGTTTATAGAATATTGATGAGGTTTTCACCTGTAGTCTGTCATTTAGGTATTTCAATAATTCTGGATATTATTTGCTCTTCAATCAGCATAGTATTTCTGTCATTCTTAGAATTATTTAGCAAATCCATCTGCTTATTGCTGACATTTTGCATAAATATAAATCTCAGACAGTGCAGAAGGAACAAGTGCTTCTTTCAATTTCAACCACTTACTTTTGTTTAGTTTGGGTACATTGTTGGGTTTTTTTTAACTCAACTTCCTTTTCTTTTCACTGCTTTTGAAGGTTTCTCACTTTTCCTCAGTTACTATTTCTTTCTTATTGCCACAACACAATAGGGACATACCTCAGCTCATAGCCTCTCTCAGTACTATGCTATAGGTGGAAACCTCTCAGTATCTGGGTCATTGATAGCTACTGATACTGGTAACACAGAATATGAGCTGATTTTGGTAGCTGCAGCCACAATCTTCACTTCTCAAGTCTGCAGTTGTTGTTGCTGTCTTCTGTCCTCTTACTGATGATCGGAAGTCAAAAGTGAATATTAGTGCTGATATCTCTGGCCACAGACCTTATATTTCTTTTCCTCCAGTATGAATGTGGGCAGGTGTATGTGGTGCACAATTTTGCTTGTCATTTCATTATGTCTTTAGTCTTAAAAAGTCAAGCTCATATTTTCCTTATGCCCCGTATTCCTCTCTTGAAGGCATATCAAACCTACTCTGTTTATTTTCCTGGAGGACAAAGTGGCATTGCCTTTTGTGACATACCTTGTCCATACTTAACCCCTCTTCTTGGGCTAACTCATATCAAGAAATTTCTTTCGACAAAGAACATTTGCAAAGAATGATTTGCTGTTGTTGGTGTTTTGTTACTAATACAAGCTTTTATATTCACTTATTACACAGCACTACTTGTCTTAATAATTAAGTCTGTCATTACAGTAATCCCTTGACTATCATGGCTGTTACATTCCCCCCACGATAGGTGAAAAACCACTAGGTAGAAACAATATTATTATTTTTATAATTTGTACATATTTATTTTATTATAAATGCAAAACAACATCACAGAGGAATCGGAGTAAGCTTAAAAAATAAACCGCAATAGGTGAACAATGATATGGTGAGGGATTACTGTATACCGTTTTTTTGTTTACCTTCTTTTTAAATATGTTCTTCTTTTCGAAAATTTTGGGTGGAGCATTTGCTGCTACCAATTATATGGTTAAGACCGCCTTGTATTACGCTTGAGGTAGCCATATTGAACCATTAATAAACCATGAAAAATAGTTGCTTGTGAAAAATATGTATATACAATGAAAGTAAGGACAAATTTTCTTTTCTATTCCAGAGTAATGGGGTAGATATTTAAACGCTTTAAAGACCTTTGTTGGTAAAATGAATAAAAGTAACACAGCTTTATTTTTTACATAAAATAATTTTTAAAGAAAATACTTTCTAAATGGAACTCTTTGAAATGTGTGCATCTATGGCTGACAACAAGAACAACAAGTATGGCATAATTTCTATAGATCTCTCTACAAGAATAACTAAATAACAACAACAAAATAATAATAATGGTGGTGTATTTCATTTAAAATCACTTTTTAAAGAGGTGTAAATGCAAAGATTCTTTAAAAATACTGGTTTCTAAAGTGGAGAAAAATTGGGGAAAAAATTTCTTTATGAACAAATAGAAACATTATACATGGAGTGTGTGTATATATGATTATGCACATGTATATGCATGTGTGTGTGTGTATACACATACAGATGCTTAATGTGCATTTAACTGTGTGTATACACACACATATCATTGTCATCCTCATCATCTTTTCAACACACACTTTTCTATGTGTGCATGGGTCAATCAGAATTTATTGAGGCAGATTTTCTATGGTCAGACATGCTTATACAGAACTTTGGATATGAACGAAACTGCTTACTTGACGGAGATACTTATTTACAATGACAAAGAGATACAAACATACACTCACACATGTATATATGTATGTATGTATGTATGTTTGAAGGTATGTATGTATACATACACTTGTCCAAGGTGCCACCAAACAGGACTGAATGCAAAACCAAGTAGTTGGGAAGTGAAACTTCTAACACACACAGCTAAGCACCTATAGCCATGTTGGTGTCTATACATGTAGGTATAAATTTGTTTGTATGCATATATTCTATTATATATATATATATATATATATATATATATA
>NC_068981.1:101911228-101912210 GCF_001194135.2 Octopus bimaculoides
ATGTATGTGTGTGTGTGTGTGTGTGTGTGTGTGTATACATATGAACTTTGAGAAGATACATATATAGTTACAGGTATGTATACATATAAAACACAACTTTATGTAAAGCTTTAAATACAAATATATATGTAAATATGTGTGTATGTTATATATGCCAGCATGGAAAACAAATGTTAAATGACGATGATGATGATGACACACACACGCACACACACACACACACACACACATACATATATATATATATATATATATATATATATATGAGTGTGTGTGTGCACATATATATATATATATATATATATATATATATATGTATACATATACAGATATGTATGTATATGTGCACATGCATATGTGTGCATAAATGCTGGCGTCCATGTACATGACCAAATATATACATATTTATACAACTGTATTTTTTCATCTACAGACACAAAATGACACAAATGGAGGATATAATAAAGAAACTATGATATTGCTATATTTTTGAAAGTTTAACTGATATTTTAGATTTATTGGAGGAAAATCAATGGGTGAACATAAAATTTTAACATACATATGATGATAAGTTATTGGACAACATGTAGTAGTAGTAGTAGGAGAAGTAGTGAAACCGTAGTAGGGTGATTTTAGTAATGGTAGTAATAACAATAGTATTATTAGTATGATATTATTTTATATCACAATGAAGGTAGTTGTAAAAAAAAAATATAGTTACGACATGGTAGCATGCAGGAGGAACAATTTTATTATGATTATTATTATTATTATTATGCAGTGAGCTGGCAGAATCATTTTTTCAATATGTGTGTATATGTATATTTTTACTTTATATATATATTATTTTATATCTTAATTGCATATCTTTTACTTTTCTTTATACAATATTATTTATATGTAATTCTTATTCACACATTGTACCTTTTTTTATTTTTTAATATGTATATATATATATATATATATATATATATATATAAAG
>NC_068981.1:101912745-101913246 GCF_001194135.2 Octopus bimaculoides
TATATATAATTCTTATTTACATTTGCAAATCACATATCGTACCTTTTTGTTTTTTTATAAATGAGCTATTCCACGTCGGTCACCAGAGTGATATTTGATCACTTTATGGAGTGTCTGAGTGTCAGTTTGGTGTCTGGAATGGGATAGCTTACCTCATGGGCAGGTAGAAGCTCTTTAAACTTGGTTGGTAATCTACCGAGGAGAAGGAAATCTCTGAAATAAAACTTGAGGCCTTGGAAGTTCCTGATTTTGTCAATTTTCATGTCACACCAGCGAAAGTCTTCTTGAAAAAAAAAGCAGTTGTAATGCATCAACCTGCATGTGGTGCTGTTTGTAACCCCGCTAAAATTTTTGTTAAGGGATAGTTACTTGAGGTTTTCAATTCGTTTGTCTACCTTGGAAGCTCTGTTCAAAATGATGGAAATCTTGATACAGAAATACAGCTGCGAATTCAAAAGGCAGCAAAAGCATTTGGTGGCTTGGAGTCACGCGTTTGGTGCC
>NC_068981.1:101913256-101914750 GCF_001194135.2 Octopus bimaculoides
AGAAATACAGCTGCGAATTCAAAGGGCAGCAAAAGCATTTGGTGGCTTGGAGTCACGCGTTTGGTGCCAGTGACATATAAATAAGAATACAAAGCTGGCTCTTTACAAATCATTTCTCTAACCATCCCTGTTGTATTCCTGTGAAACTTGGACTTCTTATGAAAAGCATTTTAAACTGTTAGAACAATTCCACCAAAAATGCCTTCATTGCATTTTAAAAATTAAATGCAGTTCTTTTTCTCCAAACGCAGACGTCCTTGCATCTGCAGGAATCACCTCAATTAAAGCTATGATTTTGAAAAACCAACTGAGATGGTGTGGCCATATTATTCAAATGGCAGATGAACACATGCCGTAAAATGCTGTTTTATGGTGAGCTTGCAGAGGGGAAATGTTATTGGCGTAAACCTAAAAAAACGTTTAAGGACGGCATAAGGACTACTATGAAGTCACTTGGAATGCTTCCAGAAGATATAGAAACCCTTGCTTCAGGTGGATGGTGAACAAAGGTGTGGAGTGGAGTAAAAGCATTTGAAGAGGCCAGGATAACGCAAATAAAACTCTAAAGAGATCTAAGGAAGAATGTAACGATCGAGAAGATGAATGACAATGACATTTTTGTGTGCATAGTCTGTGACAGACCATGCCTGTTTTTTTGCTAGCCTCAAATCTCATCTGCAAACACACATGGAATCTGAAGTCAGAACATAAAGGTGGCTGGAATGCTGCTAAACATTTTGCTCAGCTCACTAATGATTCTGCCAGCCTATTGCCTAATGTGTATGCTACTATTACCATTATTATTCATGTTTCAACATGTTTTTCATATATAAGGAATGTTAAATGATGATAATATATATATACAGGCATGGCTGTGTGGTAAGAAGCTTGCTTCCCAACCACATGGTTCTAGGGCAAGTGTTTTCTACTATAGCCTTGGGCTGACCAAAGCCTTGTGAATGAATTTGGTAGACAGAAACTGAAAGATGCCTGTTGTGTGTGTGTGTGTGTGCGCAATCGCATGCGTTTGTGTGTGTGTTTGTCCTCACCCTCATCGCTTGACAACTGATGTTGGTGTATTTACGTCCCTGTAACTCAGCGGTCCAGCAGAAGAGACTGATAGAATAAACACCAGGCTTACAAAGAATAAGTCCAGGGGTCGATTTCTTTTACTAAAATGCTATGTTCCAGCATGGCCACAATAAAAATGACTGAAACAAGTAAGAGAATAAAATAAAAGAAAGAATATATATTTATATATATATAGGCGCGGGAGTGGCTGTGTGGTAAGTAGCTTGCTTACCACCCACATGGTTCTGGGTTCAGTCCCACTGCGTGGCATCTCGGGCCGACCAAAGCCTTGTGAGTGGATTTGGTAGATGGAAACTGAAAGGAGCCCGTCGTATATATGTATATATATATGTGTGTGTGTGTTTGTGTGTGTGTGTTTGTGTATCTGTGTTTGTCCCCCAACATCGCTTGACAACTGATGCT
>NC_068981.1:101914991-101928471 GCF_001194135.2 Octopus bimaculoides
ATATATATCTTGCCTGAAAGACAAATTGATTGCAAACATATTAGGGATCCTTTTAAATTCATTTCAACCACCAAGTTTTTTTTCAACTTTTTCATGCTGATGTCATCATTATAATCATTTAATGTCCAATTTCTATGCAGGCATGGGCTGGACAGTTTGACAAGAGCTGGCTAGGCAGAAGACTGTACCAGACTTCACTGTTTGTTTTGCCGTAGATGTTATGGCTTGATGCTCTTCCTAATGCCAGCTGCTGTTCCTTTGCATACTGATGACAAAAATCATGTTCATTTTTTCCTAGAAATTAATAATAAAAAAAGTTATAATCCTTTAAAATTATGAAGCTTTAGCTAATCAGAGGCTTCATTTGCTGACATAACAAAACTTTGAGAAAGGATTTGGTACAGAGACTGACAGGAACATATCGTGCATGCATGTGTGTATGCGTTTGAGTGTGCTCTTGTCTTGAAATCATGTGATAGTCATACAACTTTCATGGAAAAATATGTCTGGCCATAGGGAAAAATTACCTTGCTTGGAAGTAGGTGAGTGTTGAAAACAGGAAGGGCATTCAACCATAGAAAATCTGCTTCAGTGAATTCTGTCTGGCCCAATCGAGTATGGAAAAGTGAATGTTGTTATGATGATCCATTTATTTCCCATTTAGGATGAGAAATGAAAGAAACCTATGACTGTTATTACAAGTAGTTTGAGCAACCACTCAAAGGCCTCCTTGGTTTGCAGGCCAGCGTTCCATCTATAAATAGTTTCATGTTATTAAATTCTAATTCACAACGGTTAATAAATTAATAATGCAAAACTATTTATAAACTGCCAGCCATAATTCAAAGAACTTTTGACCTGATGTTACATTCATTAAAACTAAAACTACAAAGGATGTAACATTCATTCATATTTCCAACTCCACACTTTGCTGAAAGAGTTTGGGGTCAATGTATTAGTTGATGATTTACTAATAAATGAATGGCTGAATATATATATTGGCAAATATCTCACAAAAGACCTACTTTGGTCTACTTTCACTCTAATTAAGCCAGATATGAGTCTGGGTCATTTTTAGTTGTTTAGTTACAGAGTGAATGCGTATGCACACATGCACATACTTAATACAAGTTCTGGCTTTATAGAGAGAAGAATAAGGGAACTCAATATGTTATGCAGAATTTCAAGGTTTTTATCATTTTTTAAAACTGTAAACATTAAAAGTTATTTGGGTGTGTTCAGTATTGTGTGCTTCAAGCATTGAAAAGTGCCATGTGCAAACCTTTAAAACTCCTGAGTACTATCTAAAGTGTTTTTCAGAATTAAAAATAATGTGTGTATGTGTATATAAGTATATATGTATGCATATAAGTATGCATATGTGTATATATAAAGGATAAAGACCCACTTTGATCATGAATAACAATGGGATTGCATCTAGAAAGTTACCCTCTGAGGTACATGTCCATTTATGGGAGACCAGCAGTCACCAATGCATACCAGCCTCCCATCTCCATGCCATTGATGTTATCCAAGGGAAAGGCAAAAGCTGATACAGCTTGGCACGGGTGACGTCACAACGCATTTCTACAGCTGAGTGAACTGGAACATGAAATAAAGTGTCTTGCTCAAGAACACAACACATAGCCCCATCCGGGAATTGAACTCTTAGAGTTAGAGCATTGTGAGCCCAATGCTCTAACTACTGAGTCATGCACCTTCATATATATATATATATATATATATATATATATATATATATATATATATATATATGTATGTATGTACACGTATATACATATTGTATTTTTCTCATTATCTTTCCATCATCACTTTGATGTCTACTTATTCATGTTTGCATGAATCAAAAAGAATTTGTTGAAGCAGATTTTCTGAAGCAGAATACCCTTCCTGTCAAGAACGCTTAGCTGTTTCCAAGCAAGATAATATTTCCCTTTAGTCAGACATGTTTTCAAAGGAAATTAGAAACAAATGGTACTGCTTGTTTGATGATGTTTATTAACCCTTTAGCATTTAAACTGGCTACAACCGGCACAAATATTTTATGCTAAAACTGACTAAATCTATCCTCTTATACCTACCCTACAATGTCATTCTAAAAATAACAATCACATCATTTAAATCTTAAAGCTACAATATAATGCATGATTAATTCAAAACAACATGAATCAATAAGCATTTCACTTGACAGAGTAATCTGAATGCTAAAGGGTTGAACATGATGTGACACACACACGATTTGACAAGGTCTGATGAATTAGAGGACTGTGTCATGCGAACCACTTTATGTACAACCAGGCACATATACACATATATATGTATAAACACACACATACACACCCGTAAGTAATTATTTAAAACTTGGGTATACACCTGATAGTATACTGATTAAAGCACTTTCATTGTCTATGGCTACCTGATGTCATCAGCAGTATGGATATGTCACTGGATCTACCTAAGGAATTTCTCAGGGTCCGTCAGGTATATAACAAATGAGAGAAGGAGAAAATGGAATTCACAAGATTCTTTATTAATCACAACAATCATTTCGACCCATCTCACATTGGTCCCTCACGGGTGGGGTACTGTACAACTGGTTGAGGGGTATCCATTGGTGCAGATGTGCAAACCACAAAAGTCTGCATGCAACCAGCCACAGATGAATAACAACGCGCATTATAATCGAAGCAAGCTAAACCAAATTTATTGAGCAAAGTACTTTTGAAAGTCGCCTGATGATACATCTGCACTGAAGGATGCGCCACTACCTGTTGTCCAGAATCTCATCTGAAAAGAACTGATGCAAGATGGGTTGAAATGATCATTGTGATTAATAAAGAATCTCATGAATTCCATTTCCTCTTTCTCTTATTTGCTTCATGAATATATATATATGTTGAAATTCAGGTGAATAAGGCACTTAAATTTTAAGACACGGAGTTGGGTCAGAATTAAAATGCATACACAGCAATTATAGACAAATACCAACATAGTTATAGAAGAACTGGAAGAAGGATATTCAGATTATATATGCAATTAATTGAACCCAACTGAGTGTATCATCAGCCCTTGCGCTAATTCAGAAATGCACATTTCATTAAATATATGGTCTATAATATACTTCAGAATATGCAAGGGGCAGGTTCTGAAAAAGGGGAATCATAGATAAATAGATAACAAATGATGAATAGGTGTCCATTCATTACGGCTGTTTCTAATGAAATTTTTTAATTGATTAATGAGTAGATTATAGCAATAAAAAAAACCATTTTTTCCAAATGAATACACAAATTATACAATTAAGGACATTTAAAAAATTTTTAATCCATGGCACATACATATTTAGTGATTCTACGATCAACGCTTGTTGCTTGTGGAATCACTAAATATGCACATGCTGTGGATTAAAAGTTTTTTTTAAATGTTCTTAATTGTATAATTCATGTATTCATCTGAAGCAATTGCTTTTTTATAATGATATAATGTACTCATTAATCCATCAAAATATTTGTTGGAAACAGCTGTAATGAATTGATACTTATCCATCATTTGTTAGATATAAAATGGGTTTCCTACAGTTTCTGTGTACAAAATTCACTCACAAGACACTGGTTAGCCTGGGGCTATAGGAAAAGAGTAACTCACGATGCTGTGTAGTGGGACTGAACTTGAAATTATGTGGTTGTGAAGCAACTGTCTTAACCTCACAGTCATGTTTGCACTTTATAGTATAATATTTTGAATGAACTAGTATTGTTATATTTGGAGTAAATGTCTGTTACAACCTCAAGGCCACCAAAATTCTACAGTTTTTGCTTTTTATTATCAGTTCTTTCAAATATTTCTTTCATAGTAGATGTCTTCCTGTCTTCTGGCACCATGTGATGGTTGGATCATTGCCACGTTGTTTTTAGTACTATTGTTGTTATTTTTACTGTAAGTACAAACAATGCCAAAGTAATGTTGTTGCTTTTTTCTTTCAAAAACATTTATTTTTTTAAAATGTTTTCAAACATCATTTTACAAATACACACATACGCACAATTTTTTTTCCTGATTAGCATTGCGTAGATAGGCTATAAATTTAGACTTTTGGATGAAATTTTGGTGGAAATATTTTACAGTGATGTCTGATTTGTTCTCAGGGCATATACAAGACAAACTATATTTTCAATGAGAGAGAGAGAGAGAGAATTAAAGGCAGTAGAGGTGGTAGTATGTTGTACTACTAACCAAATGGATGAAAGTTCATCTACTATCTGTGATGTACTGATACTAAAAGTTTGATGACTAGCTGTAGCTGAATCTAGCACTAAACACTTTGTCCATTAAATTCTTATTAGAATTGTATCCCTCTGAAGATTTTCTTGCACAGAACAAGGTCAAATGAGAAAGATATTAGAAAAGAAATGTCTTAAAAGAATTATACCCAGCCCTCCAGTAAAGCAAATGTGTTGGAGCTATTAGTATTTATTGATTGGAAGCAAGCCACAATATACATAGATCAGTATCGGCCCTGAGAGCATGCATAATCCCAAGGAAACTTCCCAGTGTGCCTACACCTTAAGATGGATCTGGACCAGAATGTTGTTGTTTAGCCCTAGGTCAGTCCTGATTGAACTGTCTTCCTTTCTTGTATAATGAGGACTGCTTATGCTGATGTGTCCAGTTTTTTTTTTAAATAACAGCATGTGGTTAGGTTGTGATTTACTGTCAGGTCATGATCAATCCTATCAGACTGATAGAAACCTGCTACCGGCAACCATGTAAACCAGTACAATCTGCATATAGTTGAGTTTGTGTGGTTAGTGACTAAAGTGGCTCACAACAGTGAAGATGTGTGGGCATTCTGCAGGATTAAAAACCTGTCAAAGGGGGGATAAGTTCCTTGAGAACCAACGGTATTTACATTCTGGGGAGAAGACACACACCACTAAGATTACCAAACTTAATGAAATACTCGAATGGAAGTTACATTCAGATGTTTGGAAAACTCATAACTGTGAGGGGTGGAAAAAATTGCTAAAAGGTTTCAAGTACCTCAATGGCAGAAATGCTATAGGAATGGCTTGACTTGATTTGTGATTTAAGGAGGATTAGGAAGTTATTTCTCTTTTATTTAAAGCTGTTAATGTGTTATTTTAGTGTGATTCGGCTGTTATTTTTAGCAGGTTGAGTGAATACATAATGGCTTCCTTGTTGGCTTCTAGAAAAATTATTTTGTTGGCTTGTGTGGTGGTGAGTTGTGAGATGAAGTAGAGTGTAAGGTTTCAGTCAGGGTTCTTCATCAAACAAGGGGTTTTCTCTCTGAAATATTAGTTCCCACAACATCCCCTGACACACCATTAAATATAATTCAGTTCTATTTCAGTATCAAACCAGCCAATCAGCTAACTCATCAGTCAAGCCAGAAAATAACTGATTCTAGCAAACAAACTTCGAAAGTGGTTAAATTGGAAGTGGTAAATGTAATAAAAATGCATTTAAAGAACAAAAGAACATTATTTTGATGGTTAAGCTTTCATACTCTCATCAGATAAGTGGTATGATTTTAATGTCTGAAACTAAGACTACAGAAGTCAGTAAACTGGTGTCATTTAATATTGTAGTCATGTGGTCACTTCTTATAGCTTTCTGGGTAACACAATATCTGCTTCTGTTCATGGATATCTATTCTGGTGAAGAATATTAGTTTTTCTGTCTACATACCAATGTATGTACACACACACACACATATATATATACAAACACATAAATGGTAAATAGACATCATCTGGTTTCAACAATGACTATTCAGTTGTTCAACCAACTGAACTACTTGCTCACTGAATTAGTGGTGTAGCTGCCATAGAAATATGTACCTTTAATATTTTCCTTGGGTTAAGGCAGTGAGCTGGCAGAGTCATTAGTACGCTGGGTGAAATGCCGCTAAGCATTTCATTTGTCTTTACATTCTGAGTTCAAATTTTGCTGAGGTTGACTATGCCTTTCATCTTTACAGGATTGATAAAATAAGTACTAGTTGAGCACTGTGGTTGATCTAATCAGCCTCTCTCTCCCCTGAAATTTCTGGCCTTGAGTCCAAACTTGAAAGCAATATTATCCTTGGGCAGAATCAACATGGCACATTGCATGACAATGTTGGTCCATTGAATTACAAGCACAATCTGTTCAATGGGCTTTCATACAGTTTCTGTTTACCCAATTTTACTCATAAAAGTATGGATTGCCCTGAAGCTTTAGCAGAAGACAATTGCCCAAGATATTTTACAGTAGGTTTGATGGCAAACTTTAACCATCTGGCTTTTATCTATACATACATGAGGGAGAGTCAAAAATTATAGGCATTCTTGTTTTTTTCAATGTATTTACACAAAAGCAGGGGATAAACAAGTACGTCATTTTTCTATATAGTCTCCTTCCTTTCTGATGCCCTTGATTCACCAGTCCACAAGCTTGCATATTTCCATGAAGAAGGTTTGCAGATGGCTGTGCAACCATTTATGCACTGCTTCCTTCACATCTTCATCCGTAGGAAATCGATGATCTCGTAAACCATCTTTGAGTAGTCTAAAGATATGACAGCCAGAAAGGGTAAAATCTGAGCTGTATGCAGAGTGTTCCAGCACCTCAAAACCCAATTGGTAAATGGTTTCAATGGTCTGGTTGGCCATGTGTGAGTGTGCATTTTCATGCAACAACAAAACTTTCTTCGACAATAGGCTTCGGCATTTGGTGCGAATTGCTGGCTTTAGGCTGTTGGCTAGCAAAGCACTGTATCTTGCACTGTTGGTCGTACACCCCTTTTCCAGGTAGTCTTTCAATATAGGCCCTTCTGAGTCCCAAAAACAGGTTAACATCGCCTTTCCCATGGAAGACTGAATTTTGAATTTCTTTGTTGCTGGCAAGCTAGGATATTTCCACCCCATACTCTGTCTTTTGGATTCTGCCTCCTAATGATGGATCCACATTTCATCTCCTGTGGCTATTCTGCTCAAAAACTCCTCACCCTCATTGTTGTAGCAATTGAGTAAATATTGGCAGACCTCAAGATGTTTGTGCTTGTGTACTGCAGTAAGCTCTCTTGGCACCCATCTTGCACAAACTTTACGGAAGCCAAGCTCATTGTGGATGATTTGATAGGCAGAACCATGATTGATCTGCAGAGAACAAGCTACCTCATTGATGATAACTTGCCAGTTCACCATTACCATCTCTCAAGCTCACTGAATCTTCTCGTCAGTGGAGGAGGTTGATGGGTGTCCAACTCCCTCTTTGTGTGTCACACTTGTCCAGTCACTTTTAAACTTCTTGATCCACTCATACACACTTCTATATAGCAGTGCACTGTCTCTGTATTGTGCTAAAAGCCTCTGATGAATTTCAGCACCTGACACACCTGACCAGAGAAATCAGATCACTGCTCTTAGTTCTTCTTTGGTGCACATTGCTAGTGGAGCAGTCATGCCTACACTGTAAAGTCAGAAAGAAAAAAATAGTGCGATCAGGCTCAAACTTTGATCACATGACCACAATAGTACCAACTATAAGCATGCATGTGCAAAAGACAGTGTAACAATAATAAAGATATGTTATGGCGAAAGTGCAGATAATCTTTTACTTTCCCTCATATATAAAATTTTACACACCTTCAAGTCATAGTTGTGGCCAATGCCAGTGCCGTCTGACTGGCACCCATGCCTTTGGACATTGCACATCCAGCGAAGCATACTGACTTCATTTCTTTCAAGCCTACACATGTCCTCGGCCGTCACAGCCCATGTTTCACTGCCATGTAGCATAGCTGTTCGCA
The DNA here is from genome assembly GCF_001194135.2 of Octopus bimaculoides. Taxonomy (NCBI): domain Eukaryota; kingdom Metazoa; phylum Mollusca; class Cephalopoda; order Octopoda; family Octopodidae; genus Octopus; species Octopus bimaculoides. The sequence continues at coordinate 101,922,826 of NC_068981.1, forward strand.
CACAGGCATCATACAATCTGCCCTTTACTCTGAGAGAGAGGCCCTTTGTTGTTAGCAGAGGCAGGAGCTTTCTAAATATTTATATATATATATATATACACATATATACATGCACATAATATATACATATACACACACATGTGTATATATACATCTGTACATATGCACAGAAACACACATATATACATATATACATGCATATATATATACATGCACACACACACAAACATATATATGTATACATACATCTGTACATATGCACAGAAACACACACACACAATATAATATACACCATTTGGCTAATTTGTATTAATCCACCAATGCATGGAATCTCTCCAGCATTTGCTAGTTGTCTTGGCAACTCAGTTTCATCATAGTTTGAAGGGAATAATATTAATCTAAACAAATGGATGACTTTCACTATTAGTTTATTTATACACCGGCAGTTATTTAATGGTTCACTTGCTTTATGTCAATATGCAAAGGCGTCATTTGTTCGTGTTCAAAACCACTACTTTATTCCACAATTCCATATCTATTGAGTGTTCTTTCTCCCAATTGTATATCCAAACATATAATATATATATGTGTGTGTGTGTGTGTGTGTGTGTGTGTGTGTGTGTGTGTATGCTTGTATGTTCATGCACATATATACACATTTTTTCTTTTATTCTTTTACTAGTTAAAGTTAATTCTATGGCTCAATCTTCAAGGGTTTAGTCAATCATATTGGCCCAGCATTTACAAGTTAATTTCAGTCTGGTAATTATTTTATTAATCATTATTTTTTTTAACTGCTAAGTGACAGGACATAAATTGACATTGACATAAAATTAAATACAGACATGGGTACACACACCAATAAGTAAATATATCTATCTGAAACACACACATACATATATCCATCGTTTTCTCTCTCTCTCTCACACACACACTTGGCTAATTTTTGCACAGTTTCTTTCAAATTGCACACAAAAAGACATGGATAAATCCAAGATTATATTAGAAGACACTTGTCAAAGATATGTGGTGGGAGAAAACTTACAGTAACATAGTTTTTAAGTGAACTTCTTCACAAAATGCCACTTTTTCTCATTCTTTTTATTTTTATGATAACCTTTTCTCATTCTTTTATTTTTCCTGTTCTGTTTTTCTTCTGATAAAGGGTTAATGTTCAAAATATCAAAACACTTTCTCTTTTTTTTAAGCCTTAAACTAATACATTTGTTGAAAGTTGCCTCTCTCATTTTTTTTTATTGTGTGCTGATTGCCTTCTTAATCTATCATACATAAAAAGGGGAGAAACAGAAAGTAAGAGGTTGGTACATGCTCTGTGGTGAGGACATTGTAGGCAAGTGGTGTTCTGGATTGCAAGGTGGAAGGCTAATGAGAACCAAAATGTCACTGGGAATGGTATGTATGGAATGATGATGGTATGCTTAAAGAGATATGGAAAGGCTATACACAAGAAGTGGTTTGATGTGAACACATGACAGGATACAGATCTACTCCAAGATGACACAACAGAGAGACCAACCATAAAAATGAAGGCTGTGTAGCTGTAAGTACAATGAAGTATATGAAGGTAAGTAAAGCAGCTTTATCAAGGATAGTCACTGGAATGATTAAAATATCTGGCAAAGCAATCAGTTCTACAGCCATTCAGGTAGTACAGAAAGGTGTTATACCTAGTGATTAGCATAGCAATATTATTATGAACTGTTAGACGGGCAAGAGGCATTAGAGAGCAATAATTACAGTGGCATTAAATTGTTGGACAAAATCCTAAAAGTCATGGAAAGAGTTATAGTAAAATTGATTAAAAACAAGATTAGCCTAGATCAGATGCAGTTTATCTTCATGTATGAAAAGGTACAACTGATATCATCATCTCAGAGAGACAACAGCTAAAGTACTTAGCAAGGATTAAGCACCTATACTGAGCCTTTGACAAGGCACCACATCTTGTAACCTCAAGGCTGCTAAGGAAACTAGAAGTAGATGAATGGCTTGAGAGGGCCACATGCTTAGGTGCAGATAGCAAGGTGGAGAATCAGTAATGAGCTTAGTTATGTCTTCTTTCTTACTCACAAATGCTTTACATTTTTTGTTTATTTTGAACATTTCAATTCCTAGTTTTGCTTCCATGTCTTGATTTTTCCTCTACATATTCTGTTTTAAGAACCAGGCCATCAGTATACAAAAGTCTCCATTGTCAGGTGGCCATAAACTTTTCGGTAATGGGCTAGAGAACTATTGCACAAGATGGAAGGAAACTGAGGACTGGGCTTTGACCAAATCCTACCTGCACACTAACTTTATCATTAAACATCATACTCAATGGGTAGAAAAAGAAGAGGCCGAAACTTCTGTACAGTGTACCCAGATTAAACTGAGGATGTACAAAAGTTACAGATGGATTATAGGCAGGCTGATAGAGAAAATAGGCAGCATGGTAGTGAGAGGTAAGCTTTGAATATGGAAGACTCAGGTAATCCACTGCCTCCTATGATAATCAGTGTAATGATGCTTTCAATGATGCTGTTCTTGCTATTATCATCTTATAATATATTACATATAGCTGTCATTAAATAATTAGACAGGTAGAATCAGAAGAGCATTATTCAAAATATGTTGCTATGTTTGGTTGAATTCTTTTACAATCTGAGTTCAAACTCACAAAAATCAAGTTTTACTTTAACTTTTCTGTGGTTCATAAAATAAGAAGCAGTCAAGTACTGTTGTCGACTATGCAACAGACTGTCGCATTGCTTACCAGTACTCCAAATATTGTAATGTCTTGCCTTAAATACAAATCCTCACCATTATTATTATTATTATTGCTTTGTTGGCATTATTATGGTCTTATTGTTGTTGTCTCATTTTCAACTAGATATTTTCATAGTCAATTGCTTGTGTGAATCTGTAGTACCAAAAGCTAAAGTTTTCATAACAAACCGAATCAATAGCAATCAATAACAAATCTTTTTGCATTTAAACCCGAACTTCCAATGGTGATGACAATGGCAAGTGATGATGATGATGATGATGCTAATGATGATAATTACAAATACACACACATGCACACACAAAGAAAATACCCCCAAATACAAGGACAAGGAACAAAAACAATAATAGTGATAATGAGATTTGTTTAGTTTTTCATCAATAAAAGAATATATATATTAAATCTACTCTGAAGTCTCAGCATTCTTTTAAATTATTTACCTTCAATTATTGTTTGCTTTAAGGGTTAATGAGTATTTGTTTAACTCTTAATTCATAGCTAGTTTCCACTGCTACCACTGCTACTACTACTACTACTATGTTCTATTTGTGGAGAGGTGTTAAGCAATGTTTTTTGCTTTTTCTTTTTAGATTTTGTTTTTCTGTTTGACTAACAAATCTAATTGATTGTTTATTAACTGAAAAATCTTCTTATTGTTCCTTCAGAAAAAACAAAAACCCCAAAAGAACCAAGAAAGTTTTCTTAGCTATTGTTTGTTCACAGCAGCAGTTCATATCATTACACCAGTACAGATTGCACTGACAAGCATTTCCTCTCTCTTCTCTTAACATTATCTATATACATACATACATACACACACACACACGCACACACACACACACACACACACACATTATATATATATATATATATATATATATATATATAAGTAAAACAAAACAGGAGTTAGTTCAGTTCACAATATATTTAGTTACATCATCTTACATGCATTTCATTAACAATGAATATTAGCAGCTATATCAAGAAAGCCTTATAAGTAGACAAGTAATTTTTATTTGCCTGTCGTGGTACTTAAATGACACTGAGATGTAAGGGGACAATGTTTTTGAGATTCTGGTTCGAATGACATGAGTGTTTTTGTTTCACTTTTGACATGTAATACTTAAATAGTGGAGGAGATATGATGTTTCTGTGGGTTGGAAATATGCAAGAAGTTAAAATTTCTTTTTGACTAAAACACAACCGGGAGCCTAAGTAAGGCATGTGTAAAATTTGAATGAAATTGGTTGTGTAGTTCTGGAGTTTTAGGGATTCACACAGATACACACACACACAGACATTCTCAATTTTATATATATATATAGATTACATTAAACGTGCACACAATTTGCTTGTGAGCCTTTCAGAGTCAATCAAATAAGAATTGGATTGAAGTAAAGGGGATTGATGCAATTGACTAAAACTCTTGAAGGTGGTGTTCTAGCTTAGCTTTATTCCCCATTACTGAAACTTAGAAAATATTACACACTTAAAACAAATTAAAGGCTTTCAAGTGCCACACAAAGTATCATTTGTCTCTGAGATTTAGCATTCAAATATGAAGGCATGGATGACAGTGCCTTTCAGGAGTGGTTTATAAACATTTTATTATCCTGTTGTAGAAAGCTACAGTACCAAAAACATTTCTAATAAAGCATTGCTTCTTTTTGACAATGTATTAAGTCACCCAGTGAACTTAAATGTGCTTTCTAATAATATAGGAGTAAAATGTATCCCCAACCAGTGGATCAAGGTGTGATAGCTAATTTCAAGGCATTATCCGAGAGGATCTTTTAAACAGCTTATGAAAGCAACAGACAAGGAGGATAACCCTACAGTTAGAGACTTCTGGAAGAAGTTCAACATAATGGAATCTGTGGAAAACAGCTGGAATAAAGTGAAACTCTCAATTTTGGATGATGCTTGAAAAAAACGTATGACCAGATTGCATCCAAGACTTGAGAAATTTTCCACAAGCGGGAAATTTTCATCAGTCAGTAAGATATTCTGACACTTGCAAATCATGTAGTATTTTGTAGAGGATGATATGGTTATGTTGGTAGTGCCCCCAAGAGAAAGGCTATCAACGAGGGGCTGATGCTGTTAGAACAAGAGCAAGCTGAGAATACTGATGAGAATACAGTAATTCCACCAACTTTCCTTAAACTGATGGCAGCAAATATTGCTAAAGGTCTGGCATTTATTGAGGAAGATTTGCAAGTTTCTACTGACAAACCTAATTATGAATGAAACATGAAAATTACAAGAGGAGTTTACAATGAGCTCAGTTCCTACACTGAATGGTACATAGAGATGATGCACCATAAATCTCGAACAATATCAGATAAGTTCTTTGTTTTTCAAATAGATGTTGATGAGCAGCTATAAGATGACAGTGTCCCTTAAATACCCAATAACTTTCATTTCATCATCACCTGTCACACAGTAGTCGACATCATTTGTCATCAGAGCCTACTGTACTAGGATGTTACATTTATTTATTTCCTGACATATTTCTTTTCAAAATGTTTTTTTCATTATAAATATTCTAACTATGTATGCTTAGAAATTGCTATTTTCATGCAGAAAAGTGATTGCACTACTTGTTCCTCTATTTTTTTTCTGTTTTCTTTTTTTAAAATATCTGTTGGAATGCAGATATTACAAAATGAAAATCAATAAGGAAATATATTTCACATCACAGAAAATTTTACAGGAATGCATTACTCTCATAACATGAGGGGATTCCTGAATACATGTGTGTGTGTGTGTGTGTGTGTGTGTGTGCGTGCGTGCGTGTGTGTATGTATGTATGTATATATATATATATATATATATATATATATATATATATATAT
>NC_068981.1:101928935-101934045 GCF_001194135.2 Octopus bimaculoides
ATATACACATACTTTACTTAATTCAAATTTACACTTTCAGAGTGGTTGACATTAAGAAGGGCATCCAGCTGTAGAAACTCTGCCAAATCAGATTGGAGCCTGGTGTAACCATCTGGTTCACCAGTCCTCAGTCATGGAAAGTGGACATTAAACAATGATGATGATGATGATATATATATATATATATATATATATATATATATATAAAATCATGCACACACATATATGAATGTTTGTCTGTGTGTATTAAAGAACTCAAACCAATAACAGGAGAGTAAATAAGCGATTTTCTGTTCTTTTTAAATGTGGAACGTTACATATATAGTTTTACCACACTTAACCAAAGCTCATGTAGGCACTGATGAATTCTGGTGAGGAATGAAACAAACTATACATTTGAAGTATTCGACATTAAAAAGAAAACTGTCCATACATGTGTGTGTGTGTGTCTATCTATATTATGCATGAAATATATACTCTTTTACTTGTTTCAGTCATTTGACTGCAGCGATGCTAGAGCACCACCATTAGTCGAGCAAAGCGACCCCAGGACTTATTCTTTGTAAGCCTAGTACTTATTCTATCGGTCTCTTTTGCCGAACCGCCAAGTTATGGGAATGTAAACACACCGGCATTGATTGTCAAGCGATGTTGGGGGGACAAACACAGACACACACATATATACATATATACAATGGGCTTCTTTCAGTTTCCGTCTACCAAATCCACTCACAAGGCTTTGGTCAGCCCAAGGCTATAGTAGAAGACACTTGCCCAAGGTGCCACGCAGTGGGATTGAACCCTGAACCATGTGGTTGGCAAGCAAGCTACTTACCACACAGCCACTCCTGCGCCTATGCATATATATTTAATTTGCATTTTATAGATTTATCTATATCTGCCTAGTTAGTTATCTATCTATCTATCTATACATATATATATATATATATATATGTATATATATATATATATATATATATATATATATATACACACACACACACACACACACACACACGCATAGCTGGTAGGCATGTAATTTAATGTAATTTACAAGTGAACAGTGGTACTTTTGATGTTAGTGATGATATTGGAATTTGTGGTTATTACAATGATGATGATGTCAAGTAGTCTAAACAGTGATAGCTGTGGGAGTGGTGTGGGAATGACGATAGTTGTACTTTCAACCTAATCCTTCAAATACATTTGTAGTATGACAGCATGTATGTACATAACCTCTTGCTAACCAGATTTGGTGCCAGCATGACATGGAAACATATCAAAATTCAAATAATAGATTGGAATACTTCAAAGACATATTTAATATCAATTTGGGAGTTAAAAAGAAGGATAAATCGAATATAATGCAAGTATATTTTCTTCTTTGGTGATTAAGATATTTTTGAAACTGTCAAAAAAATCATAACCTGGAAGGAAATAGATAAAAAAACCAAAAAAAAAAAAAAAAAAAAAAAAAAAAGAAATTGATAGAAAGAAAGAAAAAAAGAGAAAAAAATTGAAGAGAAATATATAAGAAAACCATGAGATTAGATAGACATAAATAGAAATGAAGAAAAAAGAACAAATGAAAAGAAAGGGAAAAATGAGACAAAAGCAAAGGCAAAAATAATCAGCTTGAAAGAAAGTAATAAAAAATACAATATTTTGCTATGTAAGGTACCTATAATCTGTGCGTGAGAGTATACACACTTGTATTGTGTGTAATTGCATTTGTGAAAGGGTCATGCATCGCATTTGAGCAAGAGTTTTCAGAATAAATTCTTCAGATTTTCTCTGTAAACCGAAAAACAAAAGACAAAGATAAAGAAAAAAGAATAAGAATAAATAGATAAAACCCCAAATAAACAGTAACACCAAAAAAACATTAGGAAAACGGATTGGAGGGAAAGAGACAAAGAAAATAGTAAGAACAGCTAATAAAGAGTTTTAATTGCTCCTTGAGTAGTATCGGCTTAGCACTTCAAAACATATAAAGTCTTGTCAATAAGTTGCCGAAGAAAATAAAGTGTGAGGATAGGTTTGTCAATAAGTTGCAGAATATAAGGAAGGAAGGAGCTAAAAGGAAAAATACATTATTTAGAAATTGTAAATTGTTACCAGTTCATTTATGTGCAAGTATTTATTGATTTCATCATCACCTTGAAATATCCTTAAGTGGACTAGCTGCTTTTAGTCATTCATGAATTGCCATAAGATGAAATACAATTATGTATGGTAAAGCTGATATTATTAAACTGACCAGCTGACCAACAGAGTGTTTTTCATCCTTTACATGCATGCACTGATGACCACTACATCAAACTGTTATTGATTTCTTAAACTGCTACAAGGCTACAGTGTAATGGAAAGTACCACCATCTGTTACATAAGAGACTGGAGTTCGATTCCCCATTAAAAAGGCATGTGTTATTTTGGTGGATGAAAGAATGATTGAAATATTCAGTTGGCAGTTATGAAGCCCCACTGGTTTGATTTCACCATGTGGCATCTTAGGCAAGTGTTTTTACTCTTAGCCTCTGCTTGAACACAATCCTTGTGAGTGAAATTATGTAGGTGGAAACTGTGTTCACTGAATGGTTTGTGGCTGTAATTCAAAGGATCAGCCTTGTTGCACAACACATCTCTCTGATTCTCCCTGAAAACTACAATAACAGAATCTGAGTATCTGTGGAGGATTCAACCACTTACATGCTAATTCAATGAGTAGGTCACTCGATTGAATGACTGAATACTCATCACTGAAACTGATAGATTCATTAACACAAGACTATACATTTCTAAAGGAAACAAAGGATCGATTAAATTGGTTCCACTATATAAGTGACACATATTATTGTTGATGTTATTTAGCCCCAGGTTATTTCAGATCCAGCAGATCCATGCCAAAAGTGCCCAAACCATGAACACTCATCTTTACAGACATAAAACAACTACATAATCTAATATATCCCATATTGTTTTTAAAGATAGAAACTACATAGTGCCTCCTGTGTTGACTTTATCAATACTTTTATAATTCCTTTAGTAGTAAAAGACTAAGTACACTTGTTTGGATTTGAACTTAGAAAGATAGAACTACATCTTGCTTGTATTCAAACTCATTCACATATTAACAGTATTGTGAGAGATTCCAATTGACACAGGAAATGAAAAGGGATGGTGCTTGTGGCTTTAGCTCCCAACCACACTGAATTGAAGATCGCCAGCTTCTCGAATGTGGCCATATCCTTCATGTCCAGGGTTATGAAGAACTAGAGGCTTCTGGTGGAATGGTTCAATTATAGCCAAGAGAAAGAAACCTACTCAACAGTAAGATGCCATCAAAATGGCTGAATTTGTCCAGTAGATACAGGACAGCATTAACAACAAACTCACAGGGTCAATGAGATTCAATTCCCAAGTTACGAAGGGGAAAACCTCTAAAACTGATGGTTGGAAGGGAGGAAATTATCCTCAAATCATATACCCGGTTCCTATGTTTGTTGCTGAGTGAGTTCTCCAAAAGGTAGTCAAGGACGAGGGAAGGAATTAAGACTACCACCCAAGAACTCAGATGGCAAAAAGATGGAGCAAAGGTATCTCATCTGACACGCTAACAATTCTGCAAATCCTCCACCTTGGACTGGTACTATATTGTTACTGCCCTTGAAAGGACAGAAGATAAAGCTGACCTCTGTAAGTGTTGAATTGTGAGTGCAGTAAGCTGGAACAAATACCACAAAGCATTATCTCTTTCACACTAAAACCTCTGCCACTTCATCACCTGTTAAGGACATTTTGTTGCATTCTGTTTCATCTCATCATCATTGTTGTTACTATTGTTGTTGTTACCAACCACCATCACCGCCATCATGTTTGTCATTGTCATCTATTTAAATCTGTTTTCCCATGATGGACTAGGTTGGTTGGGTCTCATAGTATCTCACTACTCATTCCAGTCCATTGTCATCTAAAATACACATAGTGATAAAGAAAACCCATCCATCTTTGCTGTGTGCATTCTTTCCATCCTATTTGGTGCAGTTTTTATAGCTGGATACTCTTCACACTTAAATGACTAGCAGTGTGAAGGGTATCCAGCTGTGAATATTTATCATGCCACCAGCACAAGAGAGGTCATCCCCAACAAAACTAAAGAGTCTCCTTTTCCCTAACACCTCTATCCATTCTTTCTTTTCCTGCTTTTATTCTTTTATATGTTTTAGCCAAAAGACTGGTCGTGCTGGAGCACTGCCAATTGCTTTCTTTGCACTTTTATTAAAGCCAGATGCAATTCCCTTCAGCCACCAACTTAGCATGAAGCATATGCATTTAATCCTGCCTCTGGCACTAGAAAGTTTATTACTTCCTTTCTTTGACTTGAGTGTTACAGTTAACTGCCCTTCTTATCCCCAAGTAGTGTTATACAGTCAGTACCATACCAATGCAGCCATCACACTATGGCTTCATATCTTAAGCAACTAATGTATAATAATTTCTCCATGTAATAATGATCCAGTTGTTTGAAATACTTCAAAAAAATTACGAGAAAAACACTTGGTTTCTAATGTTGTTCCAGGATAAGCTGTAGTAAATCCGATTTGATTTTTAGTAAAGAGGTTTTTTTTTATGGAATAATCCAATCCCAGACTCAGAAAAGCATACAAAGAAATAGAGATTCAAAGCCAGGGAAGCCAAACAGAATACAAATATAATACGTGCTTTACCAATCTATTTACACATACGTACAAAGATGTATGTATGAGTGTGAGAATGTGTGTGTGTTTGTGTATAGTCTTAAAATACAAGAAACTTGAAAATATTCTTCCAAATTGCACTAGATATTTTTTTTCATTTACTTTCCAAAAATCAATGTGAAGGAATCATTGAAAACAACTTAAGTATATCTTATATCTGGAGGTTAAAGTAATATAGATCTTAGGCTGAGAATCTACTCTGTATGATAATAACTGGCTTAAATAAGGATTTCGTGTTTGCTTAGTTTGGACAACTTGTAATTATATATGGAGAAAGGGAACAGGTGAGAGATTACTTAGAAGAAATCGGAACCATCATTTAAGCACAATCTCCAAGCTGTCAGAATTCCACT
>NC_068981.1:101934055-101935341 GCF_001194135.2 Octopus bimaculoides
CTAAACAAAAACTGCAATGAAACATGAGAACAAGCTGTGGAGATATACAGATAAGAATTTCAACCTGCCCAATACAATCCTAGTTCTATGATACAAAACTGCCCTCTTTTAGTTGTTCACATTTATATTTAAAACCTGTCATAAATTTGTATAAGAATTAAATTAAGATAGGTCCCAAGAAATTATTTTACTGTTTTATTACCGAATACTTTAAAATCTTTGATTATTTTCCAAAATAATTGGAAGTTACAGGCAGTATAATTCATAAGTATGATCACAAGATAGTTAAAGAATGGTGTTTTCAGTTTGAAGTCTTCAGAGCAGCAGAAAGATATTTTGTTTTGTTTCTAATAGCTACATGGTCACCAAATCCAAATCTCAGTCTTAAAAAAAAGGTAGGGGGTGGGGAAGGATACAACTGGATAATGTAGTTCTAGACACGGTTCAGTGCAAAGGATAGGTGTCTTTCATAAGACTACAGTTAGGACACACCTGAGACTAAACTACCTCAGCACTGTGTTAAGTGAGCAAGGTTTTACATTAGTGGATCTTAACCTGAGTGGGAATATCCTGTTAGGAGTGATGTGAGCTTACAAAAGGGCATTATGGAGGTGGTGATGGGCATATGTGGTTTAGCAGGGTTGCTATTTTTCTTAGAAATAATATACAGTGTATATATATATATATATATATATATATGTAAATATATAAAAATAAAAAGATAAAGAGAGCAATGGTATGGTTGGAGAAGTATTTTATGGATAGAGTCTTACAGCTGTTTCTGGGAAGATCCAGTACTTCCCTTCATCGGAGAGAGAAAAAATAAAGGAGTCCATTATTATATCCATAGGCGGATATTTTTAGTATGAAGTGGTAAAGAGTGTGATGCGCTGAAAAAAAGAGAGAACAGTACTTGAAGTGTAGTTTCATTCCAGTACTGTTCTTCAAGTACTGTTCTCTCTTTTTTTCAGCGCATCACACTCTTTACCACTTCATACTAAACATATCTGCCTATGGATATAATAATGGATTCCTTTATTTTTTCTGTCTCCGATGAAGGGAAGTACTGGATCTTCCCAGAAACAGCTGTAAGACTATCCATAAAATACTTCTCCAACCTTACCATTGCTCTCTTTATCTTTTTATTTTTATATATTTACATATACACATGCTAATACACGACTTATAATCCCCAATCCTGTTCATACAACGACTGGGGCAAACAAGTCGGTATACAGCACTTACTCGGTATTACCTGTATCCTCTTGGGTTTGGTTAAATCCAAT
>NC_068981.1:101935381-101937067 GCF_001194135.2 Octopus bimaculoides
TATATATATATATATGTAGGGAGAATTCATGAAAAAACAACAGACGAAGACAGGTGGTGTAGACAACAAATGAATGTATTAGTATAACGCTCGAGAATAGAGAAAGTCTTTAACGTCTTGAGCCTACAGAAAGTATCACAGAAAGAAACAAGGAGAGAACAAAATGTGTGTAGTGGTCAGCGATCTTTCATGGCGAATATATATATATATGTATATATTGTTGCTATAATGTTAAACTGTCGTATGTTCAAATTTGGCCAAATGCATTTTTTTTCAATATTTATTTTTGCTTGCAATAGCTGGTTCTTTTAGTCAAACCCTCGTATCTCCAGCTGCTTCAGATGGCAAGATATCAAAAATTGCCAAAGTGTAGTACAGTGGTTTTGCTAAGGTATGGTGAAACTATTTTTTCATTTTCTGAAAAAGCAACATTTTGGACTTTGACACTTTTGCATAATAGCAACTGTGCATGTGTGTGTGTATATAGTGGAGGTATGTGGCTTAGTGGTTAGGGTGTTTGACTCATGATCATAAGACTGATTTCCCTTCTGGATCGGGTGCCGCATTGTGTTCTTGAGCAAAATACTTTCATGTTGCTCCAGTCCACTCAGCTGGCAAAAATGAGTAATCCTGTAATGGACTGGTGTCCCGTCCAGGTGGGGAATATATATGCCATCGAAACTGACCCTCATGAGCCTAGCATGACTCAAGAGGGAAACATTTATTTCAAATATATATATATACCCATATAAAATAAAAAATAAAATAAAGTAAACACATTTTCAAAAAGAAACTTTGTCTGGGTTAAAATGTGCACAGGACACTATGATATCAGTAAGTGTCCACCTGTCCACCTCAATCCCTCTGTATGTGTATGTGAGTACATATATATATATATATATATATATACACACACACACACACACATACATATATGTGTGTGCTTAGTGGCATTTTATGTCTTTATGTTCTCAGTTGAAATCCTATGAAGGCCATATTTGCCTTTCATCTTTTTAAGTTTGATAAAATAAGCACCAGTTGAGTACTGAAGTCAATGCAATTGAGTATCTCCTACCCACAAAATTTCAAGCCTAGTGCTTTTAATAGAAAGGAGTTCAAGTTCTGCTCAGCTTGACTTGGCCTTTCATCCTTTCAGGGTTGATAAAATAAGTATTAATTGAACATTGGGTTGATGTAATCAACTATATCCCTTCCCCATGATAGCTGGCCTTGAGCCAAAGTTTGAAACCATTATAATTATAATTATTATCATTATTATTATTTTCTTCCTCTCTTTCACTGACTATTTCTCTTTCTAACTTCCTTTATGTTTTTCTCTTTGTTCTGATGAAGGACTAATATCGGAAATTTTTGGATACATTTCCCAATAAAATGCATTGCTAATATCAAATTTATCAAACCGTGTTCCTCCTGTGTTGCTTTTTAAAAAAATAATTCATTATTTTTACATTGTATTTTAAGTGTTCAAGAAAATACGAAACTGGTTATTTCTCCAAAAACAATGTTTCTATACTCAAAATTTTATAACATTTTTCTAACATAATGATTTAAATATATACTTTAAACCATATAACAAAAGCCATCTCTAGTTTTTTCACTCTTGTTTATCGTTTATACATCCAACCACGTGCTTTCACATACCAACTTCCTCACACCTATATATAT
>NC_068981.1:101937316-101939041 GCF_001194135.2 Octopus bimaculoides
TATATATATATATATATATATATATATATATATATATACTTGCCTATCTATATCTGGCTGTTTGGTCTGCTTGTGTGTGGGAATCTATTCACCATTTAATATATAGTAGTTCTACCTATCAATTTCTCTCTCACACTTCCCTCCCTCCATCTATCTCTATACATCTGCCATTCAATCTTCATTTAAACTCACTGTCTCTATCTAAACTGAGTCTCCTCCCACCCCTCTCTCTCTCTCTCTTATTTACCAATACTTTACTGCATTTTCAGAACATTTCCACTCTGTCACACTACATAACTACTTGACTTGTGTCCAAAGAACTAAAAGACTTTATTTGACCCAAAAATAAAAATCCTCGCTCTCTCTTCCACCACCACTAACTCCAAATCTTTCTCATTGTTTTCTCCAGTTTTTCTTTTAATTTAACACATGCAGAATTGTTCTTTTATGCACCACCACCACCACCGCCACTACCACTGTTATTATCATTATTATTATTATTATTATAATTTAGTTCTTAGTGCAACTTTTCTTCTGCCACTTTTTCATCATCTTTCTCCAGTTTATTTTGACATTTCTTTGTTTTTCCTCATCTACCTCAGTCTTCTTATTTTCCTTCTCTTTCTCCTCTTCTACCTGGTTTCCCCTCTTGCTTTGTTCCTCTCCACTTCAAGGTTTACCTTTTATGAACTCCTTTATTTCTGTCTGTCTGTCTCTTCTGTAGTCTCTTGTTACCAATGTAATCATAAGAGGAGGCAGAGAGATTTTATGACAGAGAAGGAAAGTGACAGAAGAAGTTTAATATATTTATATACATACAAGCACACACACACATATGTATAAACAGAGTGTGGCAGTATGAGAAAATTTTTTTACCAGTTGAGAGGGATAGAGACAAAAAAAAAAAGAGTAAAAATGACTTAGGAGAAGTGAGAGATTCACAGAGAAAGAGTGAAGGAGAGAATAAGGTAGGTAGGGAAGTGTGTGTGTGTGTGTGTGTGTAGAGCGGTTATGGCTTAGATAGGACATAAAGCAATATATTTTGCAAACAAATCAACTTGTTTGTTTCAATATGAAGGAGAAAAATGTTTTTATTAATGTGGGGGCTTCAGAGCCAATCAGAATAAGGAAATAGAAATACAAAAGGTACACACGCACACACAATCATATATAGATGCCTGTGTGTGTGTGTGTGTGTGTGTGTGTGTGTGCATGCATACAAATACTCACATGCACGCACTCACACACACACACACACAAATATGTGCACACACACACACACAAATATGTGCACACACACACACACATGAATGCAGGCATGCTAGGTGGTTAAGAAGTTCAATTTGCAATCATGAATTCTCAGGTTCAATCACACTACATAGTATTTTGAAAAAGTAGTTTTTACTGTAAGCTCATCTCTTGTGGGTAAAATTGGGAAGACAGAATGTGTAGAGGCATGTCAAAAGGACTGTAGCTGGAATTCCAAGGAATAGCCCAATCCACACTGTTTCATGTTAATCCTGCCTAAGAATTACCTTAATAATACACTTATCTGTGGAATATTCAGCCACTTATATACTAACTAAATGAGTGGCTAATTCAGTTGATGGTATAAATGATTGCTCATTCTGGAAACTAGAAGAGGATCCATTAATTAACTACACGGAAAATAAAATATATATATATATATATATATATATGTATATATATATATATATATATATT
>NC_068981.1:101939375-101951479 GCF_001194135.2 Octopus bimaculoides
TAATATTTGACATCTGTTTCTAAAATATTCACTACATCAATTCATGTGCATTTCTAACTTTTAATGTCCCACTCTGTTTAAAAAGAAACTATCGTAAACAATAAAAATTTAAATATGTGAAGTATTATTACAGTTATATAATAAAAAGGAAGCTAGCTAGACTTCTACCTATACAGGTACAATATAAGATAATTGAAAAAAAACAGAAGGGTAAAAATACCGCTTGCTAAAAATCAGAGTGACAGCTTAAAAAAATCCACCAATCTTACAATAAATATACCCTTCTTTTTTCAATTATTTTATCTTGTACCTGTATAGGTAGAAGTCTTGCTAGCCACCTCATTATTACTGTTTATAACGGTAATAATACTTCACATATTAAAATTTTTATTGTTTACAATAGTTTCTTTTTAAATGGAGTGTGACGTTTAAAGTTAGAAATGCACGAGTTGTTGTAGTGAATATTTTAGAAACAGGTGTCAAATACTATTTCCAACTGACGATTGCAGAGCATGAAATCAATTGATATAAGGATATGTATTACTTATCTTCATATTCCATTCTGAAGGTAAGCCTATTTTTTTGAATGTTCATTGCATTGCTCGTGTGTATGTTTCTTGTAAGATTAGTTGTTCTTTGAAGCTGTTGCTTTGATTTTTAGCAAGTGGTATTTTTATCCTTCTTTTCTTCAATTATTTTATCTTGTACCTGTATAGGTAGAAGTCTTGCTAGTCACCTCATTATTACTGTTTATAATGGTAATACTACTTCACATATTTAAATATATATATATATATATATGGGAAAATAAAAGATAATAATAATAATAATAATAAGGCAGAATGCTAAACTGAAAGCATGTTTTAATATAGATGTGCATAAGGAGGATTAAAAAAGATTTCTAACCGGCTTTCATTGCATGGAAAATTTTCAAGAAGAGGGAAAATGAAAATAATGCTTTTTTACAAAAATATAAAATATATATAAAAAATAAACATACCAATACATTATATTGTCTTTGAGTTTTTAAAGTTCAATGGTAATCCATGTAGATAATTGTTAGATAGATTAGGATGCATGGAACTAAGAATGCTGATGTGTTTGAAAAAGGCTGAGAGTTTGTGTGTTAAACAGGAAGTGTGGTGTCAAAACAGGAAGTGTTTGTAAGGGAAGACAATTATGTGGGTTTTATACTCTTTAGTTGGAGTTCTAGACTCTTTGTCAACAGGAAGTTTATGTCTGTTCTTAGAGAAACAAGAAGTAAATTTATATGTATTTCAATGGGTAGGTGAAAGAAGGGAATATGGTCACCAAGGAGTTTGTATGGTAAGAAGTGTTTGGAATTTCTCTATAAAAAGATTCTCCTATAATGTATTGGTATATTTGTTTTTTTTATATATATATTTTTTATATTTTTGTAAAAACCATTATTTTCATTTTCTCTCTTCTTGAAAATTTGCCATGCATTGAAAGCCGGTTAGAAATCCTTTTTAATCCTCCTTATGCACATCTATATTAAAATATGCTTTCAGTTTAGCAGTCTGCCTTATTATTATTATCTTTTATTTTCCTGTTATTTCTCCACATGCGGTTAACACAACCCCACCATTTACTGACTTATATATATATAGGTGTAGATATGGCTGTGTGGTTAAGAAGTTTCCTTTGCAACCATGTGGTTTTAGGTTCAGTCTCACTGAGCAGTGCCTTGGGCAAGTGTCTTCTACAATAGCCAACCAATGCCTTGTGAAGAAATTTGATAGAAACTGTGTGGAAGTCAATTATATATATATATATATATATATATATATATATATATATATATATATATATATATATACACACACACACACACTCGTATGCATTTGTCTCTCTAATTGTCCCCTTGCCACTTGACAACTAGTGCTTGTTTACATCCCTGTAATTTAACATTTCAGTCACAGAGATCGATAAATTAAGTACTAGACTTAAAAAAAGTATAAGTACTGGACTCAATATGCTTGTGTAAACCTTTCAAAGTGATGCCTCAGCATGGCTGTCTCTTTATCACCATTCTATATATACAGAGTGTGATGGGTAAATTGTTGCCATTTTATATTTTTAATTTTGCGGATTATTTGATTTTGAATTTGTCGATTACACAGTATAGTAGGGTCAGCTGGATACTGTCAGTGAGAAAAACAGCAGCATGACGCAATTTCCTCTACCAGGAATTTGGAAATGACATGCTGTACTGCTTGACATTTGTACTGGAGGCTTCAATATGAACATTTCAGAGTGATGCCTCAATCTGAGGATATGTAGCAAGAGTGATAATCAAACGTCCATTCAAATTCATGGTGTTTGGAATGATCACTAGTGATGGCGGCGTTATGCTTCCATTCATCTTCCCACACAGCCTCAGACTCAACACAGAGGCCTACATCAAGTGCCTGGAGGAGGTAGTGTTGCCTTGGATGAAGAGGGTGGTTGCTGGAAGACCCTATGTCTAGTAACAGGGCTCTGCACCATGTCATACAAGCAGGAGAATACAGTCATGGCTGTCAGACAATTTTTGCGACCACATCACTCTAAACATCTGGCCACCTAACTCCCAAAACTGTGTGAGGTGCAGTTGAATGAGAGACCAGCAAAACTCCTTGTAACACCAAAGATGAACTGAAGGCAAGGATTCATCAACTTAAACAAGGAGACCATCCAGTAGAGTTGCAGGAAATTCCGAAGTTGTCTGGAGGCCGTGGTTGAGGCCATGGCAATTTTATTGAATAAATTTACTCTTCAGTATTTCAAGATATTTTAATGTAATTTTGGTAAATATATCTGTTAAAATGAGATGTCAGTGTAATTTTCGTTTTTGCGTAATTTAGATGACAGTTTATTCATCACATCCTGTGTGTGTGTGTATGTGTGATATTATGACAGGCTTCAATCAGCTAGTTTCACTCACAAGGCATTATTCAGTCTGAGGCTATAGTAGAAGACATTTGCTGTTGGTGCCATGAAACATGATAGAATCCAACACCCCATGGTTAGGAAGTGAGCTTTTTCATCATACGGCCCTGCCTATGTCTCAGTCAGTATTCATTTACAGCTGGGTTGATGGAGCAATCTGAGAGTTAAGTGTTCTGACATAGAACACAGTGCCAAAGATAAAACATAATCTCTCAACTGGTTTTCTGCTATGCTTTCCATTCAGCCATCCCTGCTCTCCAATATACTATAGTTACTATGTTAACTTACTTTACCATTCCACTATTAATAACTGGCCTAGTGCCTGTATGAGAAATCAATTGATTATTATACTCTTTGTTTACAAAACATTGGCCATGTGCCTAGTCAAAGCGAATAACAAAATCAATTGTTCCAAAATGTAAGAATGAAACATGGATAGCTGAAGATTACAAACACAGTAATTGATCAAGAAATTTCTATTCAGCTGGTCCATTTGCTTAGATGTAAAACAGTGGTATGTTCAAATATTTACTTGGCTTTTACATCTCAATCAAGAATTCTTAGATAGGCATGACACCTTATGATTTATAGATGTTGTGGTTTAACCACAGGCTAGTCTTGATTGAGGAGACTTTGATCAGAAGTGTTTCAGATGAAATCATGTCTTTTCGTATACCAGAACCTATATTACCCAGAGTGTTATTATTTAAGACAGTGAGGTATAACTGGAGAAAAAATTTGGCTGCTGTTTCTAACAAGTTGAGCAGTTGTGGAGACACTGTCAAAAATATTGATTATAAGCCTCTGATGAATTGTTCAAATTGCTAGAAAATAAAAGCTAAATCACATTCTGTTGTTTTGAATAAAGATAAACACATTGGATAATATTTTCTTAGAAACCTTTGAAAAGACAGGATGCTCATGGATGGAGTGTCTTTAATCATAGGTCTGTTGGATCAAGGCAGATCTGAAGCTAAACAACAACAATATAACAATCGTTATGAATATGACAAAGAAAGATGACGATGATGACGATGACAGCGATAACATTGATGACAAGGTTAACAAGAACAAGAAGGAAAACAACTACAGCACTGACAAAACATTGTCAGGAATTATGTGTGATGCCAGAAATCAATGAGAGAACTGCATGCATGGCAACAGTTTCCAGATAACTGACAGAAGGAAGAATAGAAATGAATGATTGATTTTTGTTTGTTTTCTTTTTTCTTCATCTTTCTTTAAAAGTACTTATGGAACACGTCATGTGACCTTGTAGGTTTTTGTTACAATATTATGGATCTTGAAATACTTTAAAAAGAAATTGGATATCCTTTGCATTCTCATTGATATGGAAGCTGCCAGCAACATACATTTTCACGTTTGTCACTGTTGCAATATGATTACAGAATAAACCTTCTTTGATTCTATCATTAGTGAAAAGTATCACAGTGCCACAAGCTGAATCAATAGAGGTGGCAGACTACATAAGGGTTCTGGTTCATGTTATCTCACTGACTAACACTACATTAATGCCAGTCAAGAGACTTCTGCATAAAACAATTGTAAAAAGGTAGCAAAGGATGTCAGAAGTTGTAGCACAATAAACATTGATGAGTGTTTCATTAGTTTACAGTACTGGGTTCAAATATTTATGCTGCTATAGTTTACCTCACAAAGGGTTAACTTCTATAGCCTTACTTTGGAACCAGGTTGCTTGGAAAGGACTCTAGATTTATTTTGCTAAATATTTAAAGAAAACTTCTATGTGTTTGTAAGAAATAGTAGCCAAATCTCCCAAAAATCACACCTTACCATCCTAGGAAAAGCACACTGGATAATGTAGACCTAGATATAATATCTGGTAACAAAAAAGAAGGCAAAATTGGAATGGGAATGGTTGAAATACCTGCCGGATCAAGAATAAAACTGATGTGTAAATTGATACTTTAGAATGCTATGATCAATGCCTGTATTATATAATTAACAAGTGTTTGTTAATTTGATGTGGACATACTCATTGGGTCAAAAGAAGGTAACAAGGACTGGTTGTAGAACTCAGCTTTAGACAAGGGGTTACCACACATCTTAGATCAGTTTTCTCATTGGATAGATCCACTCGTTCTATTTATAGATTGCATGTGATTGCTACAGTAAAGAATTCACCAATAGGAGAATACTAGATTCAACAATGTTCATTTCATAGGTCTGTCATCATCTCAAGAAAAGATCTTCCATTGAGTCAGTGAGAACGGCAGTCAGCCATATGCAAAAGACAAATTTTGTAAAAATCAATGCCAGCCATGCTAATGTTTTGGAATTTGATGAGAAACAGTAAGGGTTTCAAATAAAAAGAATAAATAAATAAAAGTAAAATTTTGTATAACAGTCATCTTTATAGCATGATAATCTGCATTGAACAGTCCCATAAAAATGTCACTGCATCAAGAGAAATTTTACAATTTGAGATTTAAATTAGTTTCTAATTTTTCACTCATTCCCAAACATTTTTCTTTTCTTCATCCCATGTAAAACTAGTAGCCATTCAGTTATTCCAAAGAAAACTGACTCTGTAAAATGCATTAAAATGAGAAAATTAGCCATTAACTTTAAAATTGCTTGAAAATGAAAAACGAACTTTAAAAAGAAATTAAATAAGGAACACAAATAAGAAATGTGTAACCTATTATTTTGTCTTTTGTTGTTTCTCTTCTTGAAATCTTCATTCCTTGCATGGTCAAATTCTTTGAAGTATGTTGAGTAATGTACTTCAAAGAAGGCTGTTATATTTTCTTTATGTGAACATATTATAATTACAGGCTGTGTCTCCCACTTGATCCAGTGGAACTCACAAACACACAATCAAACCAAAATAACTGCAACATCAATAAGCGAACTAAGTTTAAGCTCGGTGCTACGTTACTAACCAGCCACCTCCTGTGGCAATGGGCAAAGTCCCTTCCTCTAGACATCTCACTCCCCAAACGCTATAACCAAATCCAATTTGTAAAGTCATTAAAAACACCAAAGGTTTTGAATCAGAAGAAAATCTCTTCATTGTTGTTTGAGCCATTAGAAAAAAAACAAAAAAAAAACAAATCATCATCAAATTTCTCCCTAAGTAAATAAGGAAAGAACATATTAATCCTTTAACATTCAGATTTCTTTGTCAAATGTAATATTTATTTTTTTCACATTGATTTGAATTAATCATACATTATCTTCTAGCTTCAAGATTTCAATGGTGCATTTGTTATATTTTTAGAATAGCATTACATGTATCTGGTTGGTTATAACATAAAACAGGTAGAACATTTGGGCCGGATATGGCTGGATTAAATGCTAAAGGTTTCAATAATGTAGTCCTAGATACTCCTAAAAAGACAAGTTGATCATGATTGTAATGCTTTTGACCAGGGCTTAGCTGGAGCTAAAGATCAACAGCAAAATCAATGTCAGTGCTTATGGGTCAATGAGGAATATCTGTGTGGTCACTGCATCTGTGACAAATAATAGCTAAACGCCCATAGCATATATTCTACCATCTTAAAACAAGCATGCTGATATACAGAAAGACAGGATGGTCAAGTTTGAAATGTCTGCTCAGTCAAAGCTAAACAACTCTCCATAACCCCCAAACACATGCAGTCTCTAATTCCTTACAGTGATTTAGAAATATTTTGATCTTTAAAAGTTACTAGATATTTCATCTACAAAGTTTGTAAGGAACTAGAGACTGAAGAGACTGGATGGTAAAAGATACAAAATATCACTAATATGTCTTAATAGTTTGATTCATTGCTTGTGTAAACTCTACTGAACACTGCAATGTATTGACTCAGAGTTTAGCATAATTGCCCATATTAAAAACAAATGTATGTACATAAGTTTATGCTACAGTTTTGCATCTAGGTATCTGAACATAAGCTATTTGTTTCAGTCATTGGATTGTGGGGATATTGAAGCACTGCCATGAAGGGCTTAGGTGAGCAAATTAACTTCAGTATTTATTTTTTCAAGTATTATACCTATTTTAACAATCTGTTTTGCCAAGCTGCTAAGTTACAAGAACCTAAGCAAACCAACATCAGTGGTAGCAGAAGGTGGAAGCAAACTCAGTACAAAGATGTGATAGACTTCTTTAAGTTTCAGCTCACAAGGCTTTGGTCAGTCTGAGGCTATAGTAGAAGACATTTGCACATGGTACCATGTAGTGGGACTGAACCCAAGATCACATAGTTGGGAAGCAAGCTTCTCAACCACACAGCCATGCCTGCATCTATTATGTGAATTATCTTCATACTTTGAAGAAATCAGGCAAGGGCAGGTACAGTAGCAATCTTGTTAATTTATAAAAAGAATATATCTACATGTCCGTATGTTTGCAAGCTTCAATTTGTTCTCTACAAATTTGCACTGAGGTGACTAAAATTTTGCATAAGGGCACATCATTTTAAGGAGAAAATGAGAAGCTATGTGACTTTATTGACATTCTGTTAGTCTGGGTATCACAAGCGAAACTACATCTATCTATTGCACAAGAGTTTCCTCCCATCCAGTAGCTACCCTGCCAGTTGGCATAACACTTACCCATCCTTAATTTACTGACCTTACTGACTCAGAATGGTCAGTAAGCACTTTGTGTCATTTATCATACAATGACAGTATTACTTAGATGCCTTTGCTGCCTCACCACTCAGTATTCTTGCATTCAAATAATCTGACAGGTTTCTTGTGTCTATGAAAATTTCAGTAATACGTACCCAAGTCAAATATTAATACAAACATTTAACCTCCACAACATGAGTTTACTGCTAATTTCTTTTGCTTGTACACCCATGTGTGTTGTGTGTGTGTGTGCGTGTGCTTACACACACACACACACACACACAAATAAGAATGAGTCTATAAATACACAAACACACAATGTACACACATATACATGTAGAAGAAGCAGATGATGATGATGATGACAATAATATTTGGAAAAATCTCAAAGTGCAAGACATCATAAATTATTTTTTCCCAACTTAGTTTTTAGTTTCATTCGCAGGAGTTTTGCCAGAAACACTTTTAAACATTGCTGCCTTTATTTGTGTTTAATATTTAATGTTTCTTTCTTTAAATTATTATTTTTTTTTTAATATTTGTTCATTTTTACTGTGATTGTTGTAGTGATCAGACCAAGTCTGCAGGCCTCCCTTTTGGTAGAAGCTGATTAAAAAGAATTACAAATGCAAGTTAAGCATGCTGGAGTGCTATGATTCAGTCTGGTCAAGATGTGTTATAGACATTTTTGGCAAGGAAGATACAGTCAGAGCATGTCCTATAGAGTAAGTTTGTGTTTTGCTTTTATTGCTTAGTCAGTGAAGGTGTGCGGCCTAGTGGTTAGGGCGTCACACTCATAATCACAAGATCATGGTTTCAATTCCCAGTCTGGGAGATATGTTGCGTTCTTGAGCAAAACACTTCATTTCATATTGCTCTGCAATCACTTCAACATCTCTCTCATCATTCTTCCAGGGCAATGCCTTTTCCATTTTGTCTGCTGGGGCCATGAGAAATGTTTCTTGATAAAGATATATAAACAAGAAACAAAAATCTTTTGCCATGTGGAAAAAATAGTAGAATGGACACCACCTTAGGTATCCCCAAGCTTTCAAGTGCTTAAAACCCTCCTGAACATCTGACATGTGGCACACCGTACACCTATACAGGCAATGTCATTTTGATGGAGAGAATGAGCTTATGTACAGCACAAACATTTGGTCCCTATAAACAACTCATCTATGCAGGTTGTTCAGCAAGAAATTGTGGAATAATCTTTTTTAAATTGAGAGATTACCATTTAATTAATTAGTCAGGAATTATAGGTAGTACCCATGATCCTTAATTGGCTTCCAAGACTGATGGGAAGGAAGAAGCTATCCTCAAATTGGATATCTGGCTTAAGTGTTTGCATTAGAGTGGACTATGCCAGAGGTACCCCACAGGCCAGGTAGTAGAGTTAAAATAAGCAACAGATTAAGTTTACTAAGTTGGCTACAGAAGGATTCAAAGAGCTGTAACAAATACCAATGATCAGCTAGTCTGTTACTTTAATGATTCCACCAATCTGCTGCCAAAAATAGTTCCTTATTTAGCATTCTTGGAAGGAAGAAAGACAAAGTTGACCTTGTCTGAATTTAACCCTTTTGTTATCATATTTCTCTTGAAATACATTGCCTTTATTTAATTAATTGTGAAAATAATGAAGTGTTTCATAAAATAAGTTAGCTATTAATAAGCTAGCGTTCGGAACATAAACCAACATGTAATTTTGATGGAAGATTTTAATTTAAATTGCTTTAAATAAGAAAGTTTATATAAAACAGGGCAGTTGAAGGCAGGCTGGTATAAAAAGTGTTAAATAATTCAAGAAGGTGAAATAAATACACAAAGCATTTTGTCTAATGGTCTGATGACCCTGCCAATTTCCTTGTCTATATTCTTCTATATTGGGATAAATTACTACCTTGTGCCATTCTAAGAAATAGCAAAGATTTTGAACTTTAGTACAAAACAAGAATTTGTAAAGAAAGGGAATAATCAATTAAATTGATCCAAATATATTACTGGTGCATATTTTATTGATCCCAGTAAGATAAAAGTTGAATCCAATGAAATTTGATTGTGCAATATAATAACAAGATGCAAAGTGTTTTGTGACAATTACTTCAGCCACTAGATTATCATAGCCATGATAAAGATGGCTACTGGGGATTATGACCACAATAATGATTGCCACAACTACACAGCTGTTTATACAATGAAGTCCAACCGTAACAATGATATTGGACATCTTATTTCTAATTGAAGTGCTTGAGTTGTAGGTCACTAACTAATCTTTTCATTGGCTACTTCTGTGCCATGGTTATACTCAAACAGAACTGATTATAGCTACTCAAAAAGAACACTAAAATATGAAGGAAACTTGCCAATTAAAGAGCAGAGGTTAATAGGAACACAACCATTATATGATTTGTAGCTTTGCATAGTTGAAAGAAACTAGATTTTAAGTTGCTTAAATTACAAGTTAACAAGAATTAAATGTCCAATGATACCAAGGTGGTGAAAGATTTATCATATAATCTGACTTGTAATTAAGAGGTTTGACAATAAAGAAATTAATAATTAGATATTAAAAGATCAGTTTTGAATGTGCCTCATGAATTTTCCAAGATTTATCATTTAGTCAGAAAGTGTGTGTATTATATATATATTGATTATGTATTTTAGTAATCCATGACAAGTAAGAACTCAATGTTACAAAGTAAATATACATGGTGTTTATCCTCTTCTTACAATATGACCATATGTTATGACTCATATCACTTCAGTTTACTAAGACTGTGAAAGCAATAGAGACAGCGAAGGCCGTAGTTGTGATAAATTTATATGAATGATGTTGCATGAAAAAAAAAGTTATTGAAAAATGTATTGAGGACAAAATGAAATATAAAAATAACTCTATAATATTAAAGTAAAGTGTAAAAGGACATGAGAAAGGCAGTGAGGATGGTTCATAAGAGTGAATGGTTAAGGTTAAAAGTTGAGAGAAATTTAAAAGACAGTAGGTTAAGAAATGCAAGCTTGACTAGACATGTCTAGGTTATGTAAGGTACTTGATATAAATAAGGGTGTGTGTGTTTGTGTGTGGAGGAGATGGATGGGACTGGACAGTTGCATTGATCATGGAGGAGGAAATAAAGAAAAGAAGCAGTGAATTGTTGTAGGGCCAGTTGTGGTTAGTTAAAAATAAAAGAAGGTACTCAAAATAACCAAACAGTAATTGATTATATAAGGCTGCAAAGATTATGTGGTTATAATACTAAGAAGAAAAATTGAAAAATAACAAGATAGTGTAACAGTGAATAACTGTAAAAAAAAAAAAAGCACGATTTATCACCATTTTTTAATGTCTGCCTTCCATGCAGGCATGGGTTGAACGGTTTGACAGGAGCTGGGCAGGTAGAAGATTACCCCAGGTTACTGCATCTGTTTTGGCAAGGTTTTTATGGGTGGATGCCCTTCCTAACACAAATCGCTCTGCAGAGTGGACTGAGTGCTTTTTACAGCACAGGCAAGGTCAGTTTTAGCATGGATTTTATAGCTGGATGCCCTCTCAAATGCCAACCATTTTGCATGTGGACTAGATACTTTTTATATGGCACCAGCACTGGTAGGGTCACCAAGGAACTTGAAAGACAAAAAATTTTTGAGAGGGGAGGGGGCACTGGAGGAGGAGATCTTGTGTCAGATGATGAAAAGTTACAGTGTGACAGAGAAAAAAAAACAAGTGTCTTGCTATAAAGGAGGTACATGAACTGCACTGGTAGATCACCAGATCATGGAAATTACCAAAATATTAGTGCCAAGCAGTGTTTAAGCATAAGCAAAGTTTAGGCTAGTTAAAATATGTTTGTGATATATTTCAACTGCTAAAAGGCAAATTCACTGCAGTTAACTAACCTAAACTTTGTTTATGCCTAAGCATTGATTGGTGCTCTACCAGCACAAATCAGTCAATATTGTTGACTGTATTTTACATAAAGCTATTGCTTTATAAGATATTTACAGAGTTGCCTCTCTTAGCTACTCCCCATTGATAAAAGCCAATTATCTAGAAACATCGATGTCTGGTAATCCTGATAGATGGGAACACTGAACACACAGGGTGTTTTCACACATGTTTACCATAATAGAAAAAATTTATCTATGGTAACTACAGTGAATTTGTCTTTTAGCAGTTGAAATACGCCAGAAACATATTTTAACTAACCTAAACTTCGCAATATGTACACACACAAACTTATCAACATTTTAATGTCTATTTTCCCATGTTTGTATGGGTCAGAGGAATTTATTGAGGCAGATCTTCTACAGCAGGATCTCACAAGTTTCCCAGCAAGGTAATATTGCTCTGTGGCCAGAAAGCTTTTCACAAATGACTAAATGAAGGACACTGCTTGTATGACAATGATATTTGTTATAATGATATCTGTATTTTAGTAGAGAAATAGTAGTTTTCGGCTGCTATTTCTATTTTTCAGTGTGTGGTGAAGCAATACTTGCTGAACCCTAAATTTTAAATTGTATATATATATATATAT
>NC_068981.1:101951516-101956457 GCF_001194135.2 Octopus bimaculoides
ATATATAAGATAAGAGAAGAAATGGAGCAACATGTAACAATTAGAAGCTGATCATTAGTGTTGAATGATCATAGTTTAATTATGGTTAAGATAACATTTACAGCTGTTCCAATTTGTTATTTTTGAGGTAAACTTGCATTTACCTTGTTCCAGGCAACAAACATCAGAATGATTTAAACTTTACCAGAGGAATATTGACAGGAGAAAAAAAGGAAAAAGAAAAGAAAAAGGAAAAGGTTCGTTAGGTCTTTAGGCTTACATTTTTGCATCCTTAAAAGATGGCACATGTGTACAGTTGCTTCAAATAGATAAATCAACTTCTAATTGTTACATGTTGCTCCATTTCTTCTCTTGTCTTATCTGAATATATTAAACCATGGTTTACCCTTTAAATTACCAGCTATTGTTAACCTTACAGCAAGGCCTATACATAGTTAGGTAATGCACCAATAGTGCTTACAGATACATTTATCCCTTAGACGGTTGCATAACTTCTAATTCATAATTTCTCTCTCTCTCATATATATATATATATATGTATGTATATATATATATATATATATATATATATATATATATATATATATATGGAACAAAAACGCAATAGAGGGCGTTAAAGCATTCAGAGAGATAGATGAAACAAAGGTGAACAAGAGAAACAACAATTAGAAGGACAGGCAAAAAAAAGACGGGTCATTCATGGCTTTTTTTCCTTAGTCAAGTTCCAGAAGTCACGACCATTTCAAGCAGTTACACTTGAGATTGTTTGATCTAGTTGCCCCCAAAAAGTCTAAGCTAAGAGCATTAGACCCCTTTGTAAGAAAGCTAGCGAATATGTATGGCAACAAAGACAAAAAAAAAAACAGGGAACATGGTACTCAATTGCAACTACAAACAAGAAATAACAACAGGAGTCTTTCGACTGAGAATGAATCAAATTGAGCTGGCATGTATGAAGTGAAAGCCTAAAGGCAGGAACATAGGATATGGACATAAGAGGCGTTGGTGGTTGGTAGTTAGGCCAAGAAAGAAAGATCATGGCTGGCCAGGGTGCGTAAGGTATTTGAGGACATACCTTTTGGGGGTCATTGTTGCATTTTTTGCTAACTCTGTATAAATCTTTGTTTCTGAAAATAATAATGGCAGACTCTCAGCTTACTCAAGAAATGAAGAAGCATGCTGTTATTGTGGTTATAAGGGCTGAGCATAGTGATTTAGAAATATCTTGAGTTTTAAAAGTTGCCAGATCTTTTGTCTACAAAGTTTGTAAGGAACTAGAGACTGAAGATAGAATTGTATCACTAGTATCAAAGCATTAAAAGCATTCTAAATGCTCTGAAATCATCAGAACACCAGCAAGTTCAACAGACCATTGATTACATTCCCAGAAAGTCTATGAGGTCAATTGCAAAAGATCTCCATGTGTCAGAAGGAACAGTCAGAAATGTTGTCCACGAAGACATCAGGTATAAGTCTTATATGATATGGAAGGGTCAGTTTGTCAGAAAATGCAAAAGAAGATCACTACACCAGATCTAAAAGGCTCTTAAACAAACTGAAAAATCCAGCAGAAGATTTGATTTGATTTGGTTTTTCTCAAGTGAGAAAAACTTCGACCAAGATCAAAAAGTTAACACATGAAATGACAGATGGTTATAGGCACTAGTGTAGCTAGAGTGGGCAGTCTTCCCCATGCGGCACTTTATGGATGCCTGGGGGTGACAAATTGAAGGGCAAGCACTCAATCTACACTAGTGGGCTTGGATTGATTGTTTTAACAGGATCGGATGTGTTAGGATCTTTTGCTGTGGCATGTTTCCACAACTGCATGCCCTTTCTAATGCCACCCACTTTACAATGTGTACTGAGTACATTTTTTGAGCCACCAGCACTAATGAGGTTGCCATGGAGCTTGCAAGCCTATGAACCCTGTGATGGCAGCTTTATACAAGATGATGAGGAATTAATGCATGAGAGTAGGGGCCAGAGCTGCACAGATTTCTTGCTGTGGAGGAGCTACATGACTATTTAAATTTTAAAAGAGAGGATGGAGGTGATCAGGTGAAACTAGAAAGTGATATAAAGACAGTGGTGATGAAGTGCCTATGTAAAACAAGATGAGCAGAAGTGAGTACTATCTACCCAGCTGTCTATCTCTTTCTTTCTACATACACACACACACACATCTATTTTGTTAATTCAAATGTAAGTAGATATTAGTCAATACATAGGTAAATATAGTAACAACAGAAGCAAAACAGGATATTCAACAGATATGTGTCTGACTTTCACATTGCAACTTTTCAAAACAACATTTCACTTGAAAATTTCTTTGAAAAGTGACAATGCAAAAAAACACAGAGTAAACAACTGTTGAAAACTCAGTTCTTCTACTGCTGTTATTACAGGCATGTGCATGCATGCACAGGCACAAGTACACGCATGCACACACAGAGAAATATAGAAATACACATGTATGTGTATTTGATAAGTGCTAACACATGAAACTCTCAACCCTTGAGTCACTCTGTTGCTTCTGTTAAATATTAATAAAAAAAGTAAATATACTCATGTTTTAAGCTCTTTATTTCCTGTTGGCATCACCAAACTTGTGTGTGTGTGTGCATGTGCATATATATATATATATATATATATATATATATATATATGTGTATGTATGTATATATATATGTATGTATGTATGTATATATATATGTATGTATGTATGTATGTATGTATGTATGTATGTATGCATAAATATATAGAACCTTATGCTGTCTTTCAAGCTCTGAATAGATTCACTGGGTCAATATTTGAAGCCTGCAGATTTATATTTCACATATACAAATTACAAAACATTGCAATTGAAACTAAATAGATTATGATAGAAATTCCACTTTGAGGAGAAGCAGCTGAATTTTTTGTTGTTTTTAAAATATATTTACTATTCTGCTTATTTACTTATTTATTTCGACACTGTTTAGATCTATCACTGGTGCCATTTATATTCATTATATATGCCGTCAGCATTTTATAATGAAATTCTTTAGAAATCGTTGGCTTTTTTTTTTTGTTGGTTTTCTGTGTGTATTTTATGTTTGTGTGTGGAAGCAAGCAATGGGTAAGCTCGCTTTATCTAATTCCACATATGCATTTAAAATAGAAAGTTTATAATTGATAATCAAAGGATATTGTTGTTTAGCCCTAGGTAGGCCCTGATAGAAAAGATCTATGATCAAAGATGTTCCAGCCTTGGCCATTCCACATTATAAAAGAAAGACAAAACAATTTTAGACATAATAAATCTAGAAACAGAATATTCAACAAGTCCTTTCTTTATACTTTTGGATTAGAGGGAGAAGTGGATGCTATTTATAAGCAAATTTGGAGATCATACACACACACCCTCACTGAATTATCTATATTGCTGTTTAGACTCTAGTCAGTCACATCATCATCATCATCATCATTTAACGTCCGCTTTCCATGCTAGCATGGGTTAGACGATTTGACTGAGGACTGGTGAAACCGGATGGCAACACCAGGCTCCAATCTGATTTGGCAGAGTTTCTACAGCTGGATGCCCTTCCTAACGCCAACCACTCTGAGAGTATAGTGGGTGCTTTTACGTGTCACCCGTACGAAGGCCAGTCAGGCGGTACTGGCAATGGCCACGCTGAGCAAATCTATTGCCAAAAACATTCCGGTCATGACCATCTCATGTTTTCAATTCATACACTGTATCTCAAACCACATTGTCCTGTAAAGTTATTTCTTTTGCAAGAGGGTAGGGTGGGAAAATGAGGTGAGATTTGGCTGCTCTTTCTAGTGATTTGAGCATCTGTATAGACACTACTTTTGTTACTCTGGTAACACAGCAAGCAGTGCATTAGTTTCATAATCCAGTTTAAGCAATAGCTATTTTATCTCTTTTAAAAAATTTTTTTAATTCATTCCCCACCACCTCAACTTTTATCTCTTTCTAAACGTTATCAGGAAATGGAAGAGAAATCAAATTAATGCTAAAAGTTTCTACAGAAATGATTTTTTTCCAAGTTGTAAATTTGTTCAAAAAAGGAATCTGATTGCTTAACAATGTGAAGGAATTTTCAATAAAGATTTCATGATTTTACTTTACTCACACGTGTGTGTGTGTATGTGTGTGTCTGTGTGCACATGTGTAAATGGATCTTTGTTTGGTTTCAATGATAAGTGTTCCAATTGATTGATCAATGGAAATGGTCTGTTCATTGAATTAGCATGTAAATGGCTGAGTAGTCTACAGTCCTGGGTACCTTTAACCTTTCTTAGTGAGTATCAATGTCGAATAGAAATAAAATCCTTTATTTGAAAAACAGGTAAGGGTTGGTGAGAGCATCTGTCTATAAAATCCTACCCCAAATAGCTCCCTGTCTAACCAATGTTAGCATGGGATAATGGATGTTTGCATCATTTCAGTAAAAGTTTGCAGGAACAAGTTGCATGTACTTTCAGATAGAAATTACTGAGGGACTTTATGCAATGCACTACACTCTTTAACTCTTTTACTTGTTTCAGTCATTTGACTGTGGCCATGCTGGAGAACCGTCTTTAGTCAAGCAAATCGACCCCAGGACTTATTCTATCGGTGTCTTTTGCCGAACCGCTAAGTTACAGGGACATAAACACACCAGCATCGGTTGTCAAGTGATGTTGGGGGACAAACACAGACACACAAACATATACATACATATATATACATATATATGACGGGCTTCTTTCAGTTTCCGTCTACCAAATCCACTCACAAGGCTTTGGTTGGCCCAAGGCTATAGTAGAAGACACTTGCCCAAGGTGTCACGCAGTGGGAATGAACCCGGAACCATGTGGTTGGTAAGCAAGCTACTTACCACACAGCCACTCCTGCACCTATAGAGCAAAATTAAAATATTAATTCGATAT
>NC_068981.1:101956887-101969843 GCF_001194135.2 Octopus bimaculoides
GAGAGAGACACATTCTGTAAACCAACATTTCTCATGACCCCCACCTCTTGGTTGTGGTTGATAAATAATAAATCCAATCATAGAACCCTAGTCAAACCAAATTATTAGCAGTATTTTAGCAAATTTTAGTCTTTCTTAAAGTCATTTCAATTTACTTGTATAAATTATGCTCTTAGTGAAAGACAAACATTTTAGCATATAGTTATTCCTCCTGGAAAAATCATATACCTTCTCCCTACTGAGAAAACAAATAATCAGCATTAAATGCATGAATAAATACTGTCAAATAAGTTGTAAGAGAGCTTCTAACAAGATACTAGAACTTGTTTTCATTTCCAGCCCTTGCTACTTCACATAACTTCACTTAAGACACTAATCCTTTTCATAATGTAATGAGCATTAAATAAAACAATCTCACAGATGTAGTACTGGAATTAGATGGCTTATGAAATCTAGATAATGGGCTACTGTCTCTGAGTTTATGTCATGTTTGTAGGCTGAGAATGCTTTTCATCCCTCTAGGTTTATTAAATAAATGACACTAATATCCAGCAGACAGTTCAAGGACAAAACCTTCTTTACTCCTGCAGATTAATAGCAGAATGACCCAAAGCAAAGGCCTCTATGCAGTTAGCCAAACCTGGTTGATATAGAAACCAAATCACATCCACTACCTTCTCAAAAAGAGATAAGGACATGATATCCAGAGTAATGTAGTTGAGAATACATTATTATTTCAACAAGGATTGGATGATCAAAGTCTTCAACACATTTTTCATAGGCCTGCTCAGTCAGAACTAATTAGGAAAGCCCATGAACAATAGCTTGAAGTATAATGCCGAAGAAGAAAGAAAATAAATGCTAATGAATTATATAAGCCACAGTAATTGAAAAGTATCACCTTTGTGTTTATATTTGTCATGTAGATAAATTACATGTTGCTTTTTATAAATACCGTTAACAACTCCACTTGCAGTTGGGTTTCACCCTTTAGCATTTAAATTGGCCATATCAAACCCCAAATATTCTATCTGTTTTATGTTCAAACTGGTCGGGTCTACTTCTCATACCTTCCCTACCATGTCATTCTAAAAATAAACAGTCTCATCATTGAAATCTCGAAGCTATGAGATAATGCTTGATTAATTCAAAACAATGTGAATAAATAATTATTACATTTGACAAAATAATCCAAATTAAATAAAAAAGCAAAATATTAAACTGAAACCATTCCAATCATTGCTAATACAGTCTAGCAATGTCCTGGAACCAACAATATCATAGCAATGTGTTGTTATGATCTATGCTCAGAATGAATCTATAACCTGGTGCTTTTAACGCTCTACTCCTGACTAAAAATATATGCAGCATCTAATGGGAATTGGAATTACAGATGGCCCATAGAGAACTGTGTAATTATATTTCATGTACAGGGAAGGCATATGACTACAGGTATGTTTGTTTAACATCAGAATCAAATACTGTTCAAGCCTGATGTCATCAAAAATATATTTCTTTTCATGATGAGGAGATTCATGAAGACTCTATAGAGACATGACCAATCAATCTTGCATAATCAATTATGCATATGTGTGTGTGTGTATGAGTATGGGATATTGACAGCCACCACACAGAGTTCAGCGGGTAAGTTGCATGTAGTTTCTCACACTCAATTTTTTGAGTAAAAACCTTGAACTTGTCCGAGCTTATGAAGGCGAGATAAAGTACAAAATATATCTGATATTTATCCACAATATTACTGTTTACCATCAGGTCAACCCTAACTATGAAAATCTATGATCAAAGGTATTGTAGCTTGGAACATGATTTGAAGGAAATTTGGTTGCTATAAGTAAAAGGTCAAGAAACTATGAAGAGGATCTCTCATTAGCACCTGTCAGAATACTAATTCCAACAAAGATCAGATTTCACACTGAAATAGGTCATCTTTGGCTCAAATATGTCTTTACTTACCACTCTCGCAAAGAAATTCATATTCCTGAATGAAGATAGCGTAAATATATTGCTTACCTATAAAAGAAAAAAAAAATGGTTGTATTAATTAATTACAACTGTGTGCATGATAAATTTGTAAGCAGTTATGCATAAAACAAACATCTCTACATCTCTTTAGTTTCAAAGTAATTTTACCGGCTCACAATTATCTGTTAAACAGAATGGTATTTATTTTCATCAACTAAATAAACGCAACTCCCATGGAATAAAGGGGGTCTGTGAAGTAACATGATGAAACACCAGTTACTGAGTCAAAATCAATGGCCTAGTAGTTGAATGCCTAAGACATTTTATCTGTTTTACTTTTCATTATTTTCATGGGTTAGACAGAATTTATTGAGTCAGATTTCTATGGATGGATGCACTTACTGTCACCAACCAGTGCTTGTTTCCAAGCAAGGTAATATTTCTACATGAACAAACATGTCCTTGTGGAATAATGCTTGTATGATAGTAACAATCATGTACAACTATCATGCAGTGTCAAGATAAGGAGACACAAAAATACACACACTCATATATAATGGCAGCTTTCATCTACCAAATCCACTCACAAGGCACTGGTCAGCCAAGGGCTAGAGTAGAAGCCCAAGGTATGTGTTTATGCATGCCTGTGTTCATACATACACACACACATTTTTGTGTGTTTGTGTGTATATACATGCCTACAAATAAAAAGTATATATATGTCTATATCTTTATATAGATACATTACTTTTCTTTCACACCAGTAGCCTGAGCTTTTGCTGTTTCGCAGTGCCCAATTCTATGTCATTATTATTATTACTATTCTTTCACACCGGTAGTGGCAATGTTAAACCCATTCGTTCAATTATGTTACCCTAAATCCCGAAAATTCCGTCTCCTTTTGTTCTGTCTTCGACCAGCCTAACTCTGGTCTATCTCTCTCTCAGTTTCATTAAACACTTGCTTCTCCCAACACTTTACCTCCACTCCCCCCACCCTATATAAACTAGCTCATTCAGATTCCCCTACCTCATATTTCAATACCTTGCCACGTGGAGTAAAAATCAGAAGTTGTTCAGATGAGCAACTTTGTTTTCCAACCTAGCATACATCTAAAACCTCTTTTACAGTGCAAATTATAATTATTATTTCATTTCATTATCTATCAATGTAAACACAGTTTCGTCTTGCATGCCATATGTTTAGAGAAAAAAAAAATTTTTTTAATAATAAAAAAAACTTAAGAACTTAAGATCCCTATGCTCAATCCAACTCTCCCTCTTTCTCCCTTCTCCCTCTCTTTCACGCTCATTTATTATTGTCATTCATTCATTTATTTAATTTTGTCACAGTTTGGCTGACCGAAAACTGTTGGTTATAGCTCCAGTTAAGAATGCAAATGCCCAATTCTATCTCATTATTATTATTACTATTCTTTCATACCGGCAACCTGAGTTTTTGCTGTTTCACGGTGTGCCCGCCCTTCCCATCCCCACCACCTGTACCGAAGTCTTTATCCTCTGACTGCTATTGGATGTCTTTCCCTTGAACACCTCCAAAGGCTTAATGCTCCCTATCCCTTACTTAGGGTTTATCTTCTATTTAATGTGATTATGTAGTGCACAAAATGATGGTGTAGTGTATGTAGGTTGAAGGCCATTGTGTGTTTATGAGTTCTGCCAAATGTGTGCTTTCTTTTCAGTATAGGGAACCTGTGGAAGAGGTAGACCCAGAAAGACCTGGGATGAGGTGGTGAAGCATGACCTTCGAACATTGGGTCTCATGGAGGCGATGACAAGTGACTGAGACCTTGGGAGACATGCTGTGCTTCAGAAGATACAGCAGCCAAGTGAGACCATAACTGTGGCCTATGCCAGTGCAGCATAACTGGCCCATTTAAGAGTGCCCTTCAATCATTGGGCAATAAACTATGCTTGCGAAGACCTGTTGAGTCAAGTGAAGTCATCAGTACCGCTTGACTGGCACCCGTGTCGGTGGCACATAAAAAGCACCATTCGAGCATGGTTAATGCCAGTGCCACCTGACTGGCTCCTGTGCTGGTGATATGTAAAAAGCACCATTCAAGCGTGATCGATGCCAGTACTGTCAGACTGGCCCTTTGCCGGTGGCACGTAAAAAGCACCAACTATACTCACAGAGTGGTTGGTATTAGGGAGGGCATCCAGCTGTAGAAACTTTACCAGATCAGACTGGAGCCTGGCACATCCTTCTGGCTTGCCAGTCCTCAGTCAAACCGTCCAACCCATGCCAGCATGGAAATCAGATGTTAAACGATGACGATGATATATATATATATGATGATGAGAGAGAGAGAGAGAGAGAGAGAGAAAGAGAGAGAGAGAGAGTACATTATCTCTCTTTGCTTTTGGAGTGTTCCACCGTCACCAACAATAAGACCAGTTTCCAATATAGACACCATCAGAACAGAGTGAGTTTCTATATAGTCAGTGAAACTGCTAGAAATAGCAGTAAACTTTCCTTCAAACAACAAGCACCCTACCATTAAGAATAGAAAGGCCACATAATATAATGTAGTTCTAGATATCCCTAAAATGTCAAGATGGGCAGAGTTGAAATGCCTTTTATTTTAGGTCTGCTGAAGTACAGTTGATCTTTGGTTAAATTAAACAACACCAACACTGTCATTGCTATCACTTTCTTCTTGGTACCATTTCATTTGATACTCAGGATCTATGTCTGCTCTGAAGACAATGAGATTTGAGTTTGACAAAAGGAAAAGTTTTGCTTGATTTAAAAAAAAATAATGTAAAGAAAATAGTATTGATACAAATATCTAAAATAATGTTTATAATAATAATGAAAATAAGTATATTGTTACAAGAACAAGAGAGATAATAATCCTAATATTGATGATGATGGTGATGACAAAATGATGATGACAATGAGAATAAAGGAAGAAATTTACTTCAAATATGCAAATAGTGAGTCTGAATAATTAAATAGGCTTTGTTAATAATGCAAAAGATTTTGCTCCAGAGAGATTAAACAATTAATCTGAAATTCTAAGAAATCAAAATAAATATATGCACACATGTGCCCCCCCCCCCACACACACACAGATATTTACATGTACATGCACAGATATGAACTTGCACATTCACACATACACACACAAACACATATTCAAACAAATGAATGCAAACATATATCCACATATATGTCTACATGAGCACTTGGAAGTTTGTTCTGCAAGGAATATGCGCAATGTAGCTTGTTAGTCATTCCCAGATGGAAACAAATGAAACAAGGACATTGTAAATGATAGTGAAGATTGTGAGGCAGCATTTGAACAACTGAGAAATTGTAAGACAATGCATATTATTGATTGTGTAGGAATGGAAACTGCAGGTAATCAATCAGTTCAATACACAAAAGCATATTTATATGTTTACTGCATATTTATGTTTTAAACACATTTATCTGCAGAATACAAACTTTACTATATAATAATATTTATATATATATAATTAGAATTGTAATTATAAAACATTTTTATGTATGTAAAACTGTTTATATGTATAAAGTACAATTATGTATAAAACATATGTATGTATCCATCCATCCATCCACACATATTTATGCATATCATATATTTCTATTCCTTCATTTTATCTCTGTATATCCACACTAGAATAGGCTGGGCAAACACTTATTATTGAGGAAGTATCATATATGCAGATGTTAATGCTGTTAGTGACCCTTACTTCTTTTCCAAGTAGAGGAATATTTGGAAGTTCAGTGCATATTGTTTTAAAGGGAATGTAAACTGTAAACATAACATTGTCATTTTGAGCAGACAGTGTCATAGAAAAACATGGAATCTAAACATTCAAGCACACAGACACACACTTGTGCATACATGAACTAGTTGCAACTGATAAAATAAGATAAAAATTGAATCCAGTGGGATTTGAACTCATAGTGCAACAGCAAGAAGTAATGTGTTTAGAGTAACACTCACTCATTCCAGCCACTAGATTATCTTATCTATAATAAAAAGGCCACTGGAGATCATGATCATGATGATTGCCATAACTAGACAGCTGTTTATACAATGATGTCCAACCTTAACAATGATATTGGACATCTTATTTCTAATTGAAGTGCTGGAGATGTTGGTCACAAACTAATCTTTTCATTGGCTGCTTCTGCGACATAGTTCTGCTCAAGCAGAACTAATTGTCGCTGCTCAAAAAGAACACCAAAATATGAAGGAAAGTTGCCAATTAAAGAGCAGAGGTTAATAGGTCTGTTTAGACACAACCATTATATGATTTGTAGCTTTGCATAGTTGAAAGAAACTAGATTTTAAGTTGCTTAAATTACAAGCTAAAAGGAATTAAACATCCAATGATATCAAGATGGTGAAAGATTTGTCATATAATCTGACTTGTAATTAAGAGGCTTGATGATAAAGAAATTAATAATCAGATATTAGAATATCAGTTATGAAAGTGCCACATGAACTTTCCAAAATTTATCATTTAGTCAGAAAGCGTGTGTACAAGCACACACACACACACGGATATATATATATATATATATATATATAACTGAGTTCAAGGAAAGTGGTGACAGTCTGCATTAGTAAGAAGTGTATTATCTGGAAAAAGTAAGAGTGAAATTTTCGTGGAGAGTGAAATATCCAACACTTTTTCATGTTTAAGATGACATTAGGAAAAAGAAACAAAAAAGAGGAAAAACAGTAGTTTTATGTCATCAATGTTTGAGCAACTGGTTGCAGCTAATGGGAAACACAAGACAATATGAATGTGCATTCATAGACAGGAAATAGTAGGAGTGAGCAAATAGGTGAGAGTGAGAAAAGGAAAGAGAAATAAAATGTGGGAGAGAAGCTGGTAAGTGTGGGATGGAGGGAAAAATTAAGGTGAGAAGGCTAAAACTAGGATTACTGTATTAGAAGGGTATGAAGGAATAAAAAGGAAAAAAATATTCATTTAAACTAGTGGGCTGAAGATCATCAAGGCTCAAAGTGGAAGAAGGTTAATAAGGACCTATGAGACCAAAACTTAGAAGAGGGGTCCTTGCAACCAAAAGTGGAGGAAAAAAGGCTGAAATATAAAAATTTAATCAAAATGATCAGCGTGATATTAAGCTAATGTATGTGTGCATGAGTGCGTACATGTGCACCATCATCATCATCATTTTTATGGTTCACTTTTCCTTGTTGATATGAGCTGGACAAGTGTTATTGAGGTAATACTTTATGGCTAGATGTCTTTCCTGTCAACAACCCTTACTTGTTTTCCAGTAAGTTATTTTTATTCCACTAGTCTTCACATGTTGAAACCACATGTTTATAGGAGACCTAAACAAAATTTTGCTCACAAGGCATTGACTACAGTAGAAGCCAGTTACACAAGGTGTCATAATGTAGGATGGAACCCAAATCCATGTGGTTAGGAAATGCACTTTATAACCACATAGCCATCTCTGCACACATCTACCCACACCTCACTAGACATGCATGCAGAAACACATATGTATACATACATATTTATCCATCAGTAAACTCATAAGAGATTTGATCTAGTGGCATCCAACGCAACTCCAAATCACTCCAAACTAGGATGTTGGACTGTTATTTTGGTGTTATAGTGAGTCTGTCTTCTTTTTTTGAACTAGTTAACCTTTTATCTATATCTATTTAACATTTTCTGTATAGTTTATAAACAACATTCCAGTTGAGATAAGGCATGAATGAGGAAGATGGTCATAGGCCATATTACATACACACTCATCTAATTCACACTAGGAAAGAAGAATAAGACATCAAAAGAAATGTTGATAGTAATGAGGAGGATTATGATGATGACAACAATAATGAGAAAAAAAATGTTGATGCTGATAATGATTATAATGATATCGCTATTTAAATATATGGCACTATTTTATGATACAACTTTATTATAAACATTCTGCAGACTGTTTTACTACCCATGTTACTACTGCTTGCCAAAGAAGCAATATAGTTAAAAGGAGACTAATAAAATTAAGCAAAAATTTCAGATCTCATTCCATTTATGTGTGTAGGAGGTAAAAACAGAATTAAAGTTAATGTGTACAATATTAATAAATAGAGTTTTTCAATAATTATTTCCAAAAAGCAGCAAAGATATTTGCTAAAAATTTCTATAGATTTAATAGCATCTTATTTTTGATAAACCCTAATTAGTAAAGCGAAAATTTACATAAACTGATAATTTCTAAAGTAGGAAATATAAAGAAGGAGAAAAATGAATAATTCTAATGGAAAGTAAAACCTAAATTTGTGATTTTAAAAGATACCGATTTAAAGCATCTGAATAACAAAAATCTTTTGATAGAAATTCTAATTATTTTTGATGTGAGGGTGTAACTGAAAGACTGAAGTGCTGAAATACTTCCATTATATCTCAACCTAAAAACATCAAAAAAAAAAAAAAAAAAAAAAAGAAGAGAGAGAGAGAGAGAGGGTGGGGGAGAATGAACTAAAATCAATAGTATTTATGGAAACCAAAATTAGATAATAGGATGATTGGCTAATTTCTCACATCATTTTTTCCCCCCTTCTAATGAAGCTGAACCAGAAACTATTGGAACATTGTTAAACATATCAGAGTCGTAATTCATACTGAACACTTTTCCCTAAAGTTTCT
The DNA here is from genome assembly GCF_001194135.2 of Octopus bimaculoides. NCBI lineage: Eukaryota > Metazoa > Mollusca > Cephalopoda > Octopoda > Octopodidae > Octopus > Octopus bimaculoides. The sequence continues at coordinate 101,965,572 of NC_068981.1, forward strand.
CCCCTGCATTGAATCTCTCTCCAGCTTCCTTCCCAATCATATTTTACTTCAAACCACAAATTTAAAAAAAATTTTAAAGAATGTTACCAGTGATATTAATCATTCAGTTATCTCTAACATCATCATCATCATCTTCATCATTTTCATCACTTGCATATGAAGTCCAGTGTCCTTTCTTTTTTTATGTCCTTCACTGCAACAGGAACCCCCTCATACTTACACCGAACATCTACTGTCCATTTGTATTATATCAGTAGCGAAGGCACGTGACATAATGGTTAGGGTATTTGGCTCATGATCGTGTGGGTCATCACTTCAATTCCTGGTGGTGCATTGTGGCCTTGAGCAAGACACTTTATTTCACATTGCTCAGTCCATTCAGCTGGCAAAAATGAGTTGTACCTGTACTCAAAGGGCTAGTCTTGTCACATTCTGTGTCATGCTGAGAACTACATTAAGGGTATGTGAGTCCGTGGAGTACTCAGTCACTTGCATGTTAGTTTCACAAGTAGGCTGTTCTGTTGATCAGATCAACTGGAACTCTTGTCATCATAACTGATAGAGTGGGTCTTTTTTTTTTAATACCAGCCCAGTTAATCTCTCTTATTATTATTTTAGTGTTCTGCTGCTCACCTTGTTCATCCATTCAATTGTTTTAAATGCAAGTTAACATTACTCAGCCAACAGGTCACATTGGATTCATTTCCTGCAGGCTTTAAACATCCATTGCCTATGTTGTTGTTACCATTATGCAGCACCAGCCAATCAGACATATGGTCAAAAATGTTCTAACCATGACCATCCTGTCATTTGGTATATTCCAATGTGATTTAGGCATAGAGCTGGGAGAATTATTATATCATAGGGCAAAATGCCTAGCAGTATTTCTTCCAAATTATTACATTCAGAGTCCAAATTCTGCTGAAATTGAATTTGCTTTTCATCCTTTCAGTGGCAATAAAATAAGTACCAGTTCAACATATGCAACTGGCTAATCCCTTGCCCCTTTTGGGATAAAAAAAATAAGTAGCAGTTGAACACATGTAACTGGCTAACCCCTTGCCTTTAAAAATTGCTGGCCTTGTGCCAAAATTTGAAACCGAGGCTGGTGAGTTGGGAGGATAGTTAGAGCATCGGACCAATGCTTAGTGCATAACTTTCCCTCAAATCACATTCTACCATCTTAAGGGCACATTGGATAAGGAAGATTGGTAAAAGAAAAAAAAAAAAGGACAGAATGGTCATAGCTAGAACACCTTTGGCCATAAAGACTGACTTGGAGCTCAACAACAACGACAAGGATAATAATGAGACAATAGGGAAATCTGTAAGTCAATGGTTCTCAACTGGGGTTCATGTAGACCCTGAGGGTCCATATAAGGTTTTTGGGGGTTCATACAACAAAATAGTGAATTGGGATCCACAATAGTATTTTACGAGCCCCTGAAAAAAAAAATTTGCCACAGAAGCAATGTGGCCAATGCCAGTGGTATGTAAAAAGCAGCTTTCAAGTGTTGGGCCTCATGGAGGTAATGACAAATTACCGAGACATTTGGCAATATGTCGTGCTGGAAAAGAAGACCCATCAAGCCAAATGAAATCATAGTCGTGGCAGATACTGGTGTCACGCAATTGGTATCTATACCAGTGGCATGTAAAAGTACCCATTACACTCTCAGAGTGGTTGGGATCAGAAAGGGCAACCAGCCATATAAACCATGCCAAATCAGACTAGAGTCTGGTGCAGCCCCTCAGCTTACTAGCCTTGGTCAAACTGTCCAATCCATGCCAGCATGGACAATGATGATGATGATGGTGATGATGTATGTATTGCAAGAAACAGTGAGGTTTATTCCTCTAATATTGTCCATATTCACACATTAACTTCGAAAGAAATATCTATAAAACTAATTTTTAAACATCAAATGACTAGCGGGGTCCATCAGAATAAAATGATAATCAAAGAGGTCCATAGATGAATAATGGTTGAGAACCCTTGCTCTAAGTGGTCACTCACTTACTAGAAATAGTAGCTTAAAGAAAAAAACAAGAACAAAATGACACTTTGAATAATGAAGTTCTTCTGTATGTACTAAACCTGAACGACTCTGATTATATGTCTGCTCAATCAGAGCTCACCACTAATACCACCACCACCACCACCACCACCAAAAGCATCTCCATAATCATCACCACCATTACTACAAACAACAACAACAAAACCTATTTTCTATAATTGTCATTAGCGAGGCACAGTCGTCAACCATCCAATTTTTCATTGCTATACATAAGTTAGAGCTTGTTAGACCAGCCTTGTTAATATTCTGATATCTGCAGTTTTCCACAGAATGCATAGAAAGCAAGCCTGATACTGAAAGGAGTATGGCGAGTAATGAGATTACAGACTGATTATATATCAGCTGTATTAGTGATGTTGCATGCATTTAACAGACTACAACAATAACAAGAACAATACAATAACAGTAACAACAACAGTTAGAACAGCAACATGATAACACCAGAAAAGTTTAGACAACATATAATATTACACACCTATTTGCATACAAGTGTATATGTACCAGAATATAGAGTATACATTTGCATATACATACATATATAGAATTTTAATTACGTATTGTTCCATCAGAATGGCGACTTTTAAACATGCTTTATATTGGAAAACCTGATAGATTGATGTACTGATGTGATACTTGTGGCCGATATATGAGTATGTGTATCAATGAAAATGGTTCTCTCTCTCTCTCTACTCACACACGCATACACATGTAATCATCATCATCCTTTTAACTTCAAACAGAGTTTGTTGAGGTAGATTTTCTAAAGCCAAATGCTCTTCCATCACCTCACCTGTTTTTTCATAGCAAGGTAATATTTCACCATGACTGGACATGTTGACATGGAAGATTGGAAGCAAAGGACACCATATGTATGATGTTGAAGTACATTTACAATTATAGTGTGATGTCAAGACAAGAAGACCCAGTGAGATTGAACCTGAAACAATGTGGTTGGGGAGCAAATATCTTAACCACACACCCATGCCTGCACCTATATGTATGTATGTATGTATGTATGCATGCATGCATGTATGTATAAATACACACACATGCATATATGTAAAAGAAGAACACAAGTGGAGTTCAAAATTCACAACAGTTGTCTTGAGAATATTTTATCAATGCATTACATCATGGTAAAAAATCCTCCATCATCAAGTAAATTTTAAACATGTTCCATATAGTTGGTGAGCAAGTCAACTCCTGTTTCTACTTCACCTGTTTGTATCAGTAAATGAATTTCGATCTTATCTTCAAATAAAGGTATTTTCGATGCAGCGGCTTCCACTTACAATGAGACACTAGCAGCCAGCAAGTTCAGTGGCACATATAAACCCATTATACTCTTAGAGTGGTTGGTGTTAGCAAGGGCATCCACCTGTAGAAACCATGCCAAATCAAACTGGAACTTGGTGCAGCTCTCCGGCTTACCAGTTCCACTCAAACTGTCTAACTCATGCTAGCATGAGAAGCGGACACTAAATGATGATGATAAGGCGGTACAGTCATGGCTGTGAGGTTTGCCTCAAAGCCATGTAATTTCGGATTCCATACCACTAGTCGGTACCTTGTACAAGTTTCTTCTTCTATAGCATTAAGCTAATTTAGGCCAACTAATGTGAATAAAACTGAGTAGATGGAAACTATGTACATCTGTTGTATGTGTGCTAGTATATATGGATGCATATGTGTGAGCATCTGTATATATATATATGTGCGACTGCTTCTGTATATCATCACATCATACTCCATAGGGGTAAAAACAGTGAGTCTGTTTATATCTCTTGTAAGCACTATATTCTGTATTTCAATGGCTTAGTTAGTGTGAAATCCAGCAGAATAAATATACCTTACTTGGAAAATGAGTAAGGGGTGTCAACATGAAGGGTATCTAGCTGCAAAATAGTGATTTGGAATGTCTTATCCAATCTGTCTCAGCATGGTAATAGTGGATGAAAAAAAACCAATGATGATAGTGATATGTACACACAACACACGTGTATATTAAACCTGCAGGCACACACACACACGCACACATAGAATACACACATATATTAAATACACATATGCATATGTATACCCTCATCACTGCCATTATTATTATATATTTTCCAGGCTTGCATAGACTGGACGTGTTCTCACTGGTAAAGAGAGAGAGAGAGAGAGAGAGAGAGAGAGAGAGAGAATAGATATA
>NC_068981.1:101969853-101970166 GCF_001194135.2 Octopus bimaculoides
TTCTCACTGGTAAAAAGAGAGAGAGAGAGAGAGAGAGAGAGAGAAAGAGAATAGATATACTGATAGATAGACAGATACAAAGAACTATTCATGTATCTGTGCATAGAATTGACTGCATGTCTGTATGGGTTGTATGCACATCTGTAAGTAAATACGAGCAAGTGTATATCCATAAATATGTGGAAGTGATTGCTTATGCATATCTATATGTGTAAGAGTGTATGCCTGTTTGTGTGGATATTATTTGCTTGTATGTATATATTTATGTGTTCTCATGTGCAATTGTGTAATGTGCCCAATAAAAAAAAAAAAA
>NC_068981.1:101970189-101983045 GCF_001194135.2 Octopus bimaculoides
AAAAAAAAAAAAAAAGGAATATATTAAAAAAAAGCAGCATTTCTTTGGAGGATATTGTTTCAGTCAGTGCTGATATTGATGAATAATTTCAAGAATTAGCAGAGATAAGTGGTTCATGTCTCGTTAAGATATCGATGAAAATCGAGTCTCTTCAAATTGTTCTTATTCTATTGCTTTTCAATAGATTTCTCTTTCTCACCCCTCTTTTCACTCTTTGTTCTCTCTCTCTCTCTCCTTCTTTCCTTCTCTCTCACTGTCTAGGGAAAGGAATTGGTTATATTAAGCAATAATCTCTGGCAAAAGTTCTATCATAACACAATGCCAAATGTAATAAAGAAATTATGCCTTTAATAGCCATGTCTCATTGTCTACGATGTAGTAACTCACTCTTGAGACTTCCTTCATGCATTGTCTTTTATTGGGAAAAAGAAATCCTTTGTTCCATTCAGCATTAACAAAAACTCTACATTTCTATTTTAGGTAGTGGGGAGAGGGTCCTTCCAGAGTTGTTTCTTAGATTGAGTTTTATGTTGTTAAACAAAAGTGAGATACATCTGTGTCTGGATAGGATATCAGACTATGTTGCATGTATCATTTCTAGATAATATGACTGCGTGCACACGTGCATGTACACATACACATATGTTATTTTTACAGAAGTGACCTGACGGTGGAGAGTTTCATGCGTGGTAGGAACTTGCATTTGTAACTTTCTGCTAGTTAAAATTAAAAACATATATATATATATTATATGCACACACACATGTTTTGAGTTTTATTTCTTCCATTTGTTGTACCAAACCTATATATATATATATATATATATATATAGGTTTGATACAACGAATGGAAGAAATAAAACTCTCCACCCTCGAGTCACTTCTGTAAAAATAATGTGTATGTGTGTGTGTGCATGCACGTGCTGTCATATTATCTACAAATGGTACATGAAGTTAAATATATGTCCTGTCATAGAATGACCAATGGTTTTGCATCCATAAAGTGCTTAACTTCTAGGCGACTCATCAGACTCTAATGGCTAAGGGCATATATATATATATATATATATATATATATATACATACACACTTTATATACACTCACACACACTTTAGTCTTTACTAAATTTATACAGACACATGAACTTTGTGAAGACTAACGTATTAGTAAGTAGTAAAGATGACAAGACACTAGTACTAACAGGGAAATGGTGATGTTTGGCATACAGAAAAAGAATAGGTAAAAAGTTGTATTCAATGTACTCAGATTAAAGGATGCCCACACAAAATGTGCAATGGAATCAGAGGAAGCCTACTGAAGAAGGTAGATTTTGTAAATGTTATCTTCTTCATACCAGTGGACACTAAGAGCACACTTAGAACAAATTCTCTTAAATGTTTTGATAGTTCTCTAGAAGTAATTGATAACTTCTGCTACTTGGTAACCTGATAAGCAGCAGAGATGGGGGCCTCTGAAAGTACATTAGCCTTGATAAGAATGGCTTGGAAGAAGTTTAACCCTTTAGCATTCAACCTGGCCATATCCGGTACAAATATGGTATTTGTTTTATCTTCAAATTGGCCAGATGCAGCCTCTCATACCTACCCTAAATGCCATTCTAAAAAAACACAAAAAGCAATTGTATCATTGACTTCTTGAAACTAGGAGATAATGCACAGTGTTATATAATTGGTACCCATGCTGGTGGCATGTAAAAAGCACCCACTACACTCTTGGAGTGGTTGGCATTAGGAAAGGCATCCAGCTATAGAAACCATGCCAAATCAGATTGGAGCCTGGTGCAGCTCCCCAGCTTATCAGTTTTCAGAAAAACTGGCCATGCCATGCCAGCATGGAAAATGGATGTTAAATAATGATGATTGGTGAGTTCATAACAATATGATTAAATAAGTACTACATTTGGCAGAATGTGAATGCTAAAGGGTTAAGGGGTATAGTTACCTTTTCTGGTAACAAAGAACTTCTTGGTCAGAGTAAAATGAAGGCTGTGTGAGGATTGTGTAGGAAATGCATTGTTGCATGGTAGCAAGACATGGGCTCTGAATGCAGAGAGTTTGTGAAGGGCAGAAAGAACTGGAGTAAGCATTCTTTGTTGGATGTGTAACGTCCAAAGTTATGATAATCAGAAATAGTAAGTAGTCTAATATTTCTGAGAGACACCATCAAGTACTTAAACTGATCTTAAAATAAAGTGAAAATCTCAAAAGCACCACCATCAACAGTAAAAACAGAAATAACAATATGACCCTGTGAGCTCCATATGTCAGTCACACATATTACAAACTCAAATATTTACACTCCTTTACTGAAATGATGGAAGATAGTTAACCACATTGGACAGGTGTGATGATCTCAATTTCAAATTGTTGAGTAGGTCTCACAGAACATGATGAAAAAAGTTCATGTTAAGTGGAAGTCAATTTTGCAAGGTTAAAATTACAATCATTCTCAATAAAACACTTCCCCAACACTGAAATAATTTTGAAATGCTGCCAATCTTTATATGCACATGCATGTATGCGTGTATGAGTGTGTGTATGTGTGCATGTATACAGCAAGCATGCATACTTGTATTGTGTGTGAGTTCCTTCATGTCTATTTGCTTGTGTGCATATGCATAGTACAGGCATTGATACATATACATGTATAAATAGATTCAAATATAAGCCACAATCACAATACACATCTTAATAATGTATATAAATACACTTTCATAAAAACAGTTACATCTACTCACTCTTCTCTTTCATCATTCACAAACACGTACAAATATATACACATATATATGAGCATACACACACGGATAGACAGATAGAGGCAGGCAGGCAGGCCGGTAGGTAGGTAGATAGGTAGATAGATAGATAGATAGATAGATAGATAGATAGATAGAAACATAGATAGAAACATAGATAGATCTCCACATTATTGAGCAAATTGAATGAAGCCATATTATTTGCCAGGAAACACAGCCAAAATATATTAATAAAGTAATTAACAAATTTTATTTGGGATCTCCGTAAGCAGGAATGCAAACCTTAAACTGATTGTAAGCTTTGTAGTGGGTGCCAGCCTTTGGCATCAAACATAGGTTTTGAGTTACTTCAGAATATGTATGTTGCCAAAAGATCATTCACCCACTTTTACCCTCTTCTATTTCTTTAAATTGAACCAGTAACCTTTATTTAAGTTCTTAAAGTAATAAATATAGTTAAGTGGCTGGCCAGAGGTAGGTTCCAAAGAGTAAGTGGCCCTATCAACCATATTGTAATCATATTTTATTCTTATTGAAATACACTTTCAATGTGCATTCAATTCATTTTGAAAATAAAAAAATTTGTGGAATTTATTAACATACCTAACTCTACCTTTATTAAGCTGGTGTTTGGAACATAACCACAATAAAAGTTCTTTAAAATTATAAATTGTTTTAATCTAGACATTAATCAACAACACAATAACCCATACACACACGTGGTGAAGGTGTGTGGTTTAGTGGTTAGGTATTCAGCTCAAGATCATAAGGTCTTGAGTTCAATTCCAGGTGGCACATTGTGTCCTTGTGTCTATGTTGCTCCAGTCCACTCGGCTGGTAAAAATGAGTTGTACCTGTAATTCATAGTGCCAATTTTGTCATATTCTGCTTCATGCTGAGTCTCCCTGAGAACTACGTTAAAGGTACACGTGTCTGTGGATTGCTCAGCCACTTGCATGTTAATTTTATAATTCTATGAATAGGCTGTTCTGTTGATTACTTGGAACACTTGTCAAAACTGATTGAGTGCCACCTTAATGTATACAAACGTATGTATATACATTCACACATGTGCGTGTTTGTGTGTATATGTATACACACACACGCACACACATGTTGCAGTCAGTTGGCATCAAATAGGTTGCTTTGTGGTTATTGTTCTAGCTCTCTGCATCCTGAATTCAAATTTTGCCAGGTCAGCTGAGTTGTTCTTCATTTTGAGGTTAATATAGAAAGCACCAGTCCTGCACAGGGACCGAGTCTTTTCTCTCTCTCTCTCTCTCTCTCTCTCACCCATTTTTTCCTTCTTTTAGTCATAATCACTCCTACAGGAAAAAAATTGAGACTGCAGTGAGTTCTGGAGGGAGATGGGTCATCCAGGTCTAAAAAATGTCCAGTACATACCATGGGCTATACCATGCCCCTTTGACTTCATCAAGAGGTTAAAGGACTAAGGCATATGTATAAAAAGTGAGAGAGACTGACGTACATACATACATGCATGCATGCATACACACAGACACGTGATACATGCATACAAGCATACATACATACATACAGACAGACACACATACATACATATATACCAACAGAGATAATGAGAAATATTGAGACCGACAGACACACTTAATGAATAGATGTGTATGTTTCTTTATGTGTCACAAACTTTCATACAGTAGATATTTAGCACGAATCAGATGAAATAATACAATACTTCATCTACTTGGCTATTTCGTCTCTTTATAACAAAGCCAACATAGACAAAATAAACAGAAAAAAAAAAGAACATGTAAAATATAAATAATATGGTAAATGGCAAGCCAAAAGTAAATTGAATAGCCCAGCAACACCATCTGAACTGCCTGAATAGAAAAAAATGTTCTTACTTTACATGATTCTAAACAAAACATTACATATAAATTTACAAAAATAGAATACAAGTGAATACTGGAAGTTCAATATATGTAGCGAATATCTAAATATCTGAAATGAGCTGTAGTCAATAAGATTGTAATTTGTCTGACTATCAAACTCATACTGAGAGATGAAAACATTTTTTAATATCTACAAACTCACTAAAGGCAATGGATGGGAAAAACGAGAGTTGGACAAAATATCTTGCAGTATTTAGTAATGCTGCTTATTTTCTGAAACCAATTTCGTCTATCATGTGTTTGTGTACTAGAGCAATGGTTGTATATAAGTGTCACCCCCACTTTACAAAGTGTCTTTTGTTTCCAACCTTCCATGGAAATGTGTTTGGCTCTAGGGAAACAGAAGCTTATTTGGAAACGGGTGAGGACTGGAATGAGATGAAGATAGGTATCAGGCTGTAGAAAATTTACCTCAATGAATTCTGTCCGTGCAAGCATAGAAAACTGAACGTTAAAACAATGATGGTAACTGTACAGATATATATCATCATCTTTTTTACGCCCATGGATCAGATAGAATTTATTGAGGCAGATTTTCTACAACTGGATGTCAACCTCACCTGTTTCCAAATAAGCTAATACTTCTTGATAGCTAAATATATTTGCATGAAAGATTCGAAACAAATAATATTGTTTCCATGACAATGACACTCATTTACAACTAGCATGCACTGTCAAGATAAGGAGATGCTTACTCACACACACGGGTATTGTTGATCAGCTTTTTTTAGTTTCCATCTATGAAATACATTCACAAAACTGGTCAGTAAAGAACCTTAGTAGAAGACAAGAGGAATGAACCTAGAACCATGTAGTTGGGAAGCAAACCTCTTAACCACACAACTACACCTGTGCCTATAGCCACTGGAAACTGAAAACTTCGCAAATTGTTACTCTGAGTTTCTCAATTTTGATCTTTGGACAGTTATTGGCACCACAACCACAATTATCTGAGGACTGTCACAGTTGATTGAATATTAGAAATGAGAAACCTGGAGTAATGACATTTGAAGCTTTCAGCAGTTTCTGATAAATACACTAAACAGCTCTACTTTCAGTATTGTGTACTCTGTGTTCTCCCCTGTGTTTGCATGTGTATCTTTTAAAGATACACATGCACACACACACAAATATGCATGTATGTGTGTACAGATACATATATGTATGTACATGCACATACATAGACATACACACGTATGTATATACATACACGTAAGTATATACATACACGTATGTATATACATATATGTATATTCCTTTTACTATATTTTATCTCAATGCTGCTTATCTCTAAGAGGTTTTCATTGAATACTGACAATATTAACATGAGAAGTAGATAATAAAATACAAAATATTAAAAAAAAACAACAAAAACAAAACAACAAAAGAATAAGATACAAAAAAATATATACCTCCATACCTCCTTACATACACATTGCCTCTACCACTTTCCATACACAAACAGATATAATATAAAAAGGAATGGTACGAATGAAAGTTGAAAAGATAGCAAGAATGTTTCTATGTGAGCTAAACTTATCAACAAAACAGTTGTACAGTTGTTTACAGTAAACAAGCTGCATTTTTTGGCAGTTCACTATATTTGCTACTACAAGATTCTATTATTGTTATAATAATATTTAAGTGGGGTTTTCCTCTAGGATTCTTTGATAGCAAAATATGACATTTACACAATGTGTTTATGTGTGTGCGTATCTGTAGATAATTTTCAGACTATGCATGCAACTATAAGCACAATAATTGTAGGCCAAAAATCTATTATATAATCGTAGTTGTGTGTAGTTAGATATCAAAGAAGTATCATCACCATTATTATCGTTTTCTGTTTGTTTTCTATGGTTGTTTGTATGGATTGAGCAAGTCTTTGCCAACACAGTGTAGTCCCACTTCTTACTATATATATATATATATATAGGCTTCTTTCAATTTCCGTCTACCAAATCCATTCATAAAGTTTTAGTCAGCCCAAGGCTATAGTAGAAGACACTTGCCCAAGGTGCTACGCAATGGGACTGAACCAGAACCATGTGGTTGGGAAGCAAGCTTCTTACTACGCAGCCATATAGAAAGGAATCAGAGTACATCTGAGAGTTAGTTGTAGCAGTGAGTTGATTGTGCACTGATAAAGTTGATGGAAAGTAGGTTATCACATCTCCAGTAGAGAGAATATTTTCGAGGTCTCTGTTCATGGAAGCACTGTATGTTTGGGTGTGGCATGTCTAAGTTTTGTGAGTGATGGTGTAAATGTGTGCAGAGTTAAAGTTGAATGAAGAATTCTGTTCTATCACTTGCTTAGGAGTTTGTGTGTGTGAAGTAAGCTATGAAAGCTGGTAGGTCATTAATGTACAGTGAGATTTATGAGAGATACATTACAAATCTTTGGAATTCACTAGAGTTTACAGAATGTTGGTTGAAGGCAGTCCCATCATCACTTGATAGAATAAGGTGGTCTGACAGGAGATCTCTAGTCCAAGAGAACTAAAATCTAACCAACAGGTAGGTAGCATAGCATAGGCATGAGATACCTATGCTAGACGTGGTCAAAGGTCTGCATATGTAAAGAGTAAAAACATTGGTTTCACAAAAATTATCAAGGATAAGAAACTATGAGATCAAACCACAAGCAGAGCTGGTTCTATAGAAACCATACTAGTGATCAGTAAGAGGTTAAAAAGAGACAAGCACATGATGATAAAGGACGTGGTTGTTTCTCTAATCTTTGAGATGTTAGAAGCAAAGGCAATAAGTCGATAAGAGAGAAAGAAGGCGAGCTGGCAGAAACGTTAGCATGCTGGGCGAAATGCTTAGCGGTATTTCGTCTGCCGTTACATTCCGAGTTCAAATTCCGCTGAGGTCGACTTTGCCTTTCATCCTTTCGGGGTCGATTAAATAAGTACCAGTTATGCACTGGGGTTGATATAATTGACTTAATCCGTTTGTCTGTCCTTGTTTGCCCCCTTTGTGTGCAGCCCGTGTGGGCAGTAAAGAAATAAGAGAGAAAGAAGTTGCTTTCCTTGGAAATGAAACACACTGTTCTGGTATGCTTACAGGGATTGGGAGAGAGTTCTGCAGAAAGAGAGAGAGAGAGAGAAAGATTTAAGGATTTAGTAAGGATAGGATGTGGCTTTATTTAATGGTAAATTGATTTAATTTAATGCTAATGGTAAATATGTATTTACTATGGGGATGGATGCAGAACAGAGAAGGAATGTTTGGTGGGAGCTTTATGAGTGCAGTATAATATGCAGAGACAGAGGCAGGAAAAATAGAAATAAAACTAATGTGGTAGTTTTAACTATAGGGGTGCTACTTACAGAGTCATTGATATTGCAAGTGGAATGTAGAAGCACTTGACATGTGTCTACTGATGTACAGGCATGTGTATTTTTATATATAAGTATGTACAAAGATGAACAATTGATTTAGTAAAGACAAGTGGAGAGAGAGAGAGAGAGGGGGGGGAGTGAAGAAAGTGGATACAAAAGAAATGAGAATTGAGTGTAGAGATTTTGCAACATCATACATGTTTGATCTTCAGCACAATGCTGACATAAAAATCTAAGTTTTCTGTGTGTCTCAGTGTATATATGTGTGTGTGTGTGTGTGTGTGTGTGTGTGTGTATAAATACATACATATGGGATACACACGAACGCACACACACACACAAACAATGTCCCATAAGTTAACATTAAAATAAGTCATATATTTGAAAACCTGGCAGGCTTATAGGATATCTAGCATTAATACATGTGAATAGGTACACACATCCATGCATGCATAAACATATACATACACCCATAGTATGCATGTGTGTGTGTGTGTGTGTGTGTGTGTGTAAGTTTGCATTTAAGAATATATGGAAATTTATGAGATGGTTAATAAATAATACATAAGAGACACAGAAAGAAGTTAAACACACACACATCACATACACCTATGCAAATAAAAATAAAAACAAGGAAACCCGCTTCTACAGTCTCAATGAGTAAAGCTATTTATAACAAGTATATTCATCAGAAGCCAGTTTATTGCACAGATACGTGAGAATGTGAAAGTATTAAGAGAGATAAGCAGTTTTACATCTTCACATATTTCCTCTGAATATTCTTTAAGTAGGCACGGTTGCTATCAACATTATTTCGTTGAATAACGTGCAAAATGTCACGAAGACAGAGCAAACAGAGAATAGTAATTCTTGAACCATTTACATAACTCAAGGTATGAAATTGAAAAAAAAAAAAAAGAAAACAAGGAAAAGAACTTTATTTCAAAAATAACATAAATATTTATTTACGAGATGCACATTATAATGATAAACAGAGTCAATCATTTGACCTTTACATCTTTTTTATAAAAACCAGATGCAGGCTTGGATTGATCACTAAACAATATAAACATATCCTAAAAATACTATGAGAAAAAGGGCACCACAAAGGGGTTCCTTCCAAGTGTCAGATTTACTACAATGTTAATAATGAATTATAACAATAAGCTTATTATATATATATTATATTACTCTTTTACTTGTTTCAGTCATTTGACTGTGGCCATGCTGGAGCACTGCGTTTAGTCGAGCAAATTGACCCCAGGACTTATTCTTTGTAAGCCTAGTACTTATTCTATCGGTCTCTTTTGCCAAAATGCTAAATTACGGGGATGTAAACATACCAGCATCAGTTGTCAAGTGATGTTGGGGGCACAAACACACACACAAACATATACACACACATACATACATACATACATACATGCATGCATACATACATATATATATACGATGGGCTTCTTCAATTTCCGTCTACCAAATCCACTCACAAGGCTTTGGTCGGCCCGAGGCTATAGTAGAAGACACTTGCCCAAGGTGCTATGCGGTGGGAATGAACCCAGAACCATGTGGTTCGTAAGCAAGCTAATTACTACACACCCACGGCACAAGGCCAGCAGTTTTGAAGTAGGGGTTAAGTTGATTAAATCAACCCTGGTTCTCGACTGATACTTATCGACCCCAAAAGGATGAAAAGCAAAATTGAAATTTAAACTCAGAACATAAGGACGGACAAAATGCCACAAAACATTTTGCTTGGCTTCCTAATGATTCTGTCAGCTTTTATATACATATATTATATTATATTATAAAATGCAGAAGACATGCATTTTCCTTTTGCCTTAGTTATAATAATTAATCTGTTTGTGTTGCTTATGTTTGTTTAGTGATAAATAAAAATTTAAAATAAGTTATATTTAAATTGTATCTTGGACCAGACATTAAACTGCATCTGATGTTGAAATGCCCAGACCAGAAATTCAGAAGTTTTGGGTGAGCATGCAAAAATTTCTAAGTCACCACTTCTCTTAAGTCTGTCCTGACCTGGGATGGTAGTATCAATCAGAGACCCCAGTTATGGGTCGAATGGCAAAAGATGGTCCTATTGCCATGGCATACAGGTGTGGGAGAAGTGCTGGCTTTTGGACATGTCATTACATGTGTACTGATGTGTGGACATGCTCTAATGTTATGCAAACCAGTCCTGCTGCTTAGGGGCTGAATAAGTCTGGTGTCTCAAGGGTAAATTTGATAGAACAGGAGACTAGCAGAGTAAATTGTAAATAAACCAGTAGAACGCAATGGGAAACCACTAATGTATACTACCAAAGAAAAGTTATGAAAACACTACCTTTTATATCTCAGAACTACTTTAACCCTTTTGTTGCCTTATTTTGCCTTTGTTTCAATTAATTTTGAAAAGAAATGAAAGATTTAGTAAAATAACTGTCATTATGAATCTGGCAATTAAGGCAGCAAGTTGGCAAAATTGCTAGCACTCTGGACAAAACGCTTAATGACGTTTCATCTGTCTTTACATTCTAAGTTCAAATTCTGCTGAGAATGACATACCAATCATTCTTTTGGGATTGATAAAATAAGTACCGGTTGAGCCCCGGAGCTGATGTAATCAATTCACTCCCACCCCTGAAATTGCTGGCCTTGTGCCAAAATTTGAAACCATTTTTATTCTGGCATATGGAACCTGATACCAGATTAGCTGGCTGGAAACTTGCAATGAATGACATCACTGTTCACAGAATATATTGCTTGAATCATCCAGTTTAACACCCTAACCTGGTACTTTAGGTGTCATTAGCACAGTCCACTTTGTTGCAGGCATTCAGGCTAGGCCTCTGATTTTAGGATATCTTCCTTCCTCCCACCAGTCTTCAAGGTCCCATAAACAGTTATAGCCACTACTTTCTCTCTTGACTAAAAGCAAACAAATAAATAAAATAGCCATGGCTGGAATATCATTGATCATAAGTCTACTTGATCAGAGCATACATAGGTCTAAACAACAACTCACAGCTCTTGTATTTTAATGAAAGCAGGCTTGCCTACCAATCAGTCATATTGCTTTTTATGGATATGGACAAGAATATTTGTAAGTGCATTATACCACCTACACTGCTGAAGCAATAATTTATTCTAGAAAATATAGATATCTAAATCTGTGCTACTAATCTAACCTACCTATGTGCAAGGAACATAAAGGATTTTTTTTTCTTCTTTACATTTTTTCTGGTTTCACATTTAGATATTTGTTCTAAAAACAAATTATTATTTCTATAGTTAGCAAAATCGTTAAGACAATTTAATAGCTAATGTAAATGTCTATTGGATTTTCATGAATAGATATTACTATACATATACATATACATATATATATATACACACACACACACACATATATATATGCAGACATCTCTCTTTCTCTCTCCCTTTCTCTTTTTTGTGTGTGTGTGTGTGTGTGTGTGTGTGCATATATATATATATATATATATATATATATATATATATATATATATATATATATATATACATATAAAATGAACTCAACTGTAGAAATGATATTACTTAGTATCAGTTTAATACCAAAAAGTGAAAGGGAGGGCTAGAGGAAGGGAGAAAGAAAGGAAAAGAGAGAGAGCGAGAAAGATAAAGGGAGAAAAAGAGAGTGAGATAATAAATTAAGTAAAAAAAGTTGTAAAATTGATGAAAATAATGGCATCCATTCAGGTGTTTTTGCCATGTTTCTATAATATATTCTAAGATTAATTCAAGTAATAAGTTCTGCAAACAATTGCAATTTATTTCCATCCCATCTGTACCAACGTTTGTGAATTCCAATAAAGACTATATATGAATAAGAATTTCTATGAGAGGACTGCAGCAATAAATAAATAAATGAAATGCCACAGGGTCAATTTATGTGGGGGAATAGGAAAAGTATTGATTTATTTGACTTCAGAATATTACTGGTATGCATTATTGCTTTTGAAGCTGAAAATATTTAAAGCAAAGTTACTTTCATTGAGTCAGTACATACAGATGGAAGGAATTTAATTCAAATTTTCTAACTCTGATACCTTCACTATAATGGTTTCTGACTTAGGCATAAGGTCACTTATTTGAGGAGAGGGGATGAGAATATATTGGTTTCAAATTTTGGCACAAGGTCAGTAATTTGGGGAGAGGGGTAAGTCAATTACAGAAACTCCAGTACTCAACTGGTATTTATTTCACTGACTCTGAAAGGATGAAAGGCAAAGTCAACCTCAGTAGAATTTGAACTCAGTACATGAAGACGGATGAAATGCCACTAAACATTTTGCCTGGTGTGCTAACAATTCTGCCAGATCATTACCTTAAGGGGTTAGTCAATATTATAAAAACTTATTATTTGATTGATATTTTATTGCATAGCTCCTAGAGGTGTGAAAGGCAAAGTTCACTTTGGTGGGATTTCAATTCAGATTGAAAAGAGCTAGAGCAAATACCACAAAGCACTTTTTCTGACTTTCTGATGATTCTGCCTATAATAGAATATCTTTGTTTCTTACTGAGGCAAAACGCTGAATCACTCTCATGTTCCTCTATACCTCCTCCCATTCCCCCATCTTTATCATCATTGATAGGTTTTAATAAGCATGGCTGTGTGATTAAGGTGAAGAAGTTTGCCTTGCAACTCATACAGTTCCAAGTTCAATTCCACTGGGTCACTTCTGACAACTTTGGTTCTTTTCTCTAAATTATATATAAATATATATATATATATATATATATATATATATATA
>NC_068981.1:101983595-101984496 GCF_001194135.2 Octopus bimaculoides
CAGTATATAATATATAATTTTATTATAGTTCTTTTTAGTGTATTTACTTATTAAATTTTTCTATAAGTGACTGTGGATTTTCATGAATGAGTTCATGAACTTTGGTTCTTTTCTCTAAATTATATATGTCAGTAAATGGTGAGGTTGTGTTAACCATACGTGGAGAAATAATAGGAAAATAAAAAATAATAACAATAATGCAGAATGCTAAACTGAAAGCATATTTTAATATAGATGTGTATAAGGAGGATTAAAAAGGATTTCTAACCAGCTTTCATTGCATGGCAAATTTTCAAGAAGAGGGAAAATGAAAATAATGTTTCTTTACAAAAATACAAAAAAATATATAAAAAAATAAATATACCAATACATTATATTGTCTTTGAGCTTTTAAAGTTCAGTGGTAATCCATGTAGATAATTGTTAGATAGATTAGGATGCATGCAATTAAGAATGGTGTTGTGTTTAAAAACAGGCTGAGAGTTTATGTGTTAAACAGGAAGTGTGGTGTCAAAACAGGAAGTGTGTGTAAGGGAAGACAATTCTCTGGGTTTTATACTCTTTTGTTGGAGTTCTGGACTCTTTGTCAACAAGACGTTTATGTCTGTTCTTAGAGAAACAAGAAGTAAGTTTATATGTATTTCATTGGGTAGGCGAGAGAAGGGAATATGGTCATTGCGGAGTTTGTATGTTAAGAAGTGTTTGGAATTTCTCTATAAAAAGATTCTCCTTGTTGATTCTTTCTTGTGTAGAAATTCTGTCTTTACATTGATAGAAAGGGAATATAAGGAATTTAGGGTTTTTATTTCTGGCGCAAGAAAGACAATATAATGTATTGGTATATTTATTTTTTTACATATTTTTTATTTTTTTGTAAAAAACATTATTTTCATTTTCCCTC
>NC_068981.1:101984737-101990141 GCF_001194135.2 Octopus bimaculoides
TATATATATATATATATATATTTGTTTGCCTAACCCTCAATATGTGAATGTGCATATCTATTGTTTATACCTTTTATATTTTGTTTTAGTCATCAGACTGTGGCCATGCTGGAGCCTTGAATAATATTAGTTGAATAAATGAATTCCAGTGCTGTTTTTTTTAACCATTTAGCATTTAAACTGGCCATATCTGGTCAAAATACTATGTTTTATGTTTAAATAAGACAGATCCGATCTCTCATACCTACTCTACAATGTCATTCTACAAATAAACAATCACATAATCAAATTCTCAAAACTATGAGATACTGCATGCTTAATTCAAAACAGTGTGAATAAATAAAGCGTTACTTTTGATAGAATAATCTGAATGCTAAAGGATTAGGCTTGGTATTTATTCTATCAGTCTCTTTTGCCATACTGCTAAGGTACAGGAACATAAACATACCAACACCGGTTGTCAAGTGATGATAGGAGACAAACACAGACACACACACACACATATATATATATACAATGGGCTTCTTTCAGTTTCTATCTACCAAATCTACTCAGAAGGACTAGGTTGGCCAGAGGCTATAGTAGAAGACACTTGCCCAAGGTGCCATATGGTGGAACTGAACCCCAAAGCATGTAGTTTGGAAGCTAACTTCTTACCACACAGTCACACCTGTGTGAAAGATATATAAACACAGATGGTAAAAAGCCAATAAACTGGCACTTGTGAACTGTGATATTCATTTTGTCCAAGTTGCCTAGACAAACCCTTCTCACTCTTGCCATCATAGGTACCAGTGACTGGCTAGGTGGACCAGTGGCTGCCTAGTTGGAAACCTGTAACCAGTGATGCTATTATTTACAAAGGAAATATAAAATAAACAAATGAGACAAAATAGTTACTGAAATAGATCAATAATAATCCTTTCTACTAAATGTACAAGGTCTGAAATTTTTGGGGCTGGGGTACTAGCCGATTACATCCATCCTAATATCAAACTGGTACTTAATTTATCGACCCTGAAAGGATAAAAGGCAAAGTCAACTTTGGTGAAATTTGAACTCAGAACACATGAAATACTACAATGCATTTTGCCCAGCATACTAACGATTCTGCCACCTCACTGTCTTAAATATAATAATAATAATAATGGTTTCAAATTTTGACACAAGGACAGCAGTTTTGGGGAGGGGATAAGACGATTAAATCAACCCTAGTGCTCAACTATACCAACCCTAAGGAGATGAAAGGCAAAGTTCACTTTGGTGGAATTTGAACTCAGTATGTAAGGACGGATGAAACGCTGCTAAGCATTTTGCCCCTTGGGTGTTAACGATTCTGCCAGTTTGCCACCTTAATAACAACAACGACATTGTAATATTTGGTCTCCTTTTCCTGCAATATATCACTGTTATTCATAAGTAACATCAACAGTAAAACACCCAACTTGCTGTTACTTGAGGCCTTTGGGTGAGACTTGGAACAGCTCATATAAAACAAGGCAACAACAACAACAACAACAACAAAAAATACTAATAATTCTACTACATACACAAGGCCTGAAATTTGATGGGAGGGGTTAGTCAATTACAATGATCCCAGTGCTTGACTGATACTTATTTCATTGACTCTGAAATGATAAGAGGCAAAGTTGACCTCAGCAGGATTTGAACTCAGAACATAAAGGCAGACAAAAAACCCACTAAGCATTTTGTCCAGCATGTTAATAATTCTATCAGCTTGCTGCCTTAACAAAAATACTACTAGTAATAATTGTTTCAATAATAATTTATTAGATTGGCTGAAGGCCACAAAACCCCCAACCAAAGCTAATTATTAATAATAGGAATTAGTTACATTGGCACAGGACCAGAGATTGTAGGGGAAGGGTGTAGTTGGTTGAATCAATCTTAGTATAAGAATGACATGAAAGGCACAGTCAATCTTGGTGGTTTTCGAACTTCCGAGTGGAGAAGGACATTATTAGGTATACAGGTCATTTAGTCCAACACCCTATCATTTCTTCACTCCATTGCCTTTGATAACTATAATAATAATAATAATGATAATAATAATAATTATTATTATTATTATGACATATAATCTTGGCACTAAGCCCACAAAACTGTAGGGATGGAATATAGTTCATTCAATCAACCTCCGTGAATTAATATGGAAGACTCTTGCATATGTAATATTGGGAGATTATTTATATAGTTAGAATACAAAACTCCTCTTTAGGAGGTGGAAGGTCTTTAAAATCTAAAATAAGAGACCATCAAGGAAGATAACTCCAATAAGATCAGCTGATCAAAGTTTTTGCACAATAGAGACATAATATATATTATATATACTGTCCAAGAATTTCAGTCAAGTTTATTGGAGTCAACTGCCTTGTTTCAATCATTAATTATGATAGACTCAGCTAACAGTTGAAAACGTTCTACGCAACAGCTGTATAATAATAATAATAATAATAATAATAATAATAAATGAGAAAGCAACCATACTGTGGGATATGCCAATACACACATATAGAGAAATTAAGGCTAATAGACCATATATAGTTGTCAAAGATCATGAAGGAAAGAAATGCTTTCTAATTGATGTATCAATACCAGCAGATGACAACGTTTCCCTAAAAGAAATGGAGAAACTTTCAAAATACAAAGACCTGGAAATAGGGGTAACTTGAATGTGGAATCTAAAAACAGAAACAATTCCTATCATAGTAGGTGCCTTAGGTATAATAAAAAAATATTCAGACAAATACATAACAAAAACACCAGGATTTACAAATATATATAACATACACAAAATTGCACTACTGGGCACTGCACACATCCTACACAAAACACTTTCAATACAGTAACCATAAGAGCATCACAGCAAACCACAGCACATACCCAAGGCACACAGAGCTGCGCTCGGTAGTGAAGTGAAAGCACGTTATAAAAATAAAACTACTGAATAATAATAATAATAATAATAATGGTTTCAAATTTTGCCACAAGGGCAGCCATTTTGGGGGAGGGGATGAGTCAATTACTTCAACCCTAGTGTTCAACTGGTACTTATTTTATCGACCCCGAAAGGATGAAAGGCAAAGTTGACCTTGACGGAATTTCACCTGAGAATGTAGTGGCAGACGAAATGCTGCTAAACATTTTGCCTGGTGTGCAAATGATTCTGCCAGCTTGCTGCCTGAATAATAATAATAATAATAATAATAATAATAATAATAATAATAATAATAATAATTCCTTCTAATTTTAGTACAAGGCCAGCAATTTTGAGGAGGTAGGATAGTTGTTTACATTGACCCCCATGTTCAACTAATACTTATTTTATTGAACCCAAAAAGATAAAAAGCAAAAGTTGACCTCAGTGGCATTTGAACTTAGAATGTAAAAAGAAGGAAGAAATGTCACTTAGCACTTAGTCAGATGTACTAATGATCCTGCCAGTTCACCTCTCTAATAATAATAATAGTTCTGATACTGAAAGGAGGGAATCAATAAAATAAATATCATTTAAGTACTAGAGTTGATGGTTCTGACTAATCCACTATCCTCAAAATTACTGACTTTATGCCTAAATCAGAAACCCTTACTATCAATATTATTATTACTGGCAAGGTGGTGAGCTGACAGAACTATGAGCATGCTGGACAAAATACTTAGTGGCATTTTGTTTGTTTTCACATTCTGCCGAAGCTGACTTCGCCTTTCATCCTTTTGGGTTTGATAACATAGGTACTAGTTGAACATTAAACATTGGGGTTGATGTAATTTGAAAGTCAATATTTTTGATCTAGAAGAGGACAGCAATAAAATGCAACATACATTAGAACACTTAACTAAATGCCTTACAATATTTACTTAAATTTTTCTTGATGTTTTTTAGCCCTTGGAAACTAGTGAAGGATACATATGACTTATGATTAAAGGCATTCCATCTGTAATCCATCTTTTTTCTTCATATATGATGTATCTAAGACTACATTTTTATGGTCTTCCTTTGTTCACAATCATTGGAGCATGAAGTGCTCCTCTGGAATGCAGGTTTGAGAGATGGTTGCGATCTGTAAATAGTTCTGAGTTGGAACTGGAAAGAGAAGTATGAACAAGCAATGTGCATGTGCACAGTGGATTTGTAAAACAGAAGAGAAAAATAAAAACACAATGAGCTTGTTAAACAAGTTAAATGATGGCCTGCATGCCATATATGACATCACTACACACAGCTTTGATGCAATTTTCTTGTTTAAAGATATGATTAGAGAAAAATTTGGCTGATATTTCTAGTAAGTCAAGAAACCACATAGAAGCTCTTTCTTTAACTCATCTCATTGCTTTACTTTTCTCACTTAAAACATCACAAGAGTTGACTATACCTCATCCCTCTACAGTACCACTTAAACAATGAGGTTATATTCATTTTTTAAATTTTCATTACTTTTTTTTTTTTTACCATTTAGCTTAAGACAGTTGGACAGTGGGAGGGAAGGAGGGAGGAAGAGAGTTATCTTCCAATCAGAGATCTGTCTGAACCAAGTGCTTGCAATAAAGTGAACTCCACTAAAAGCACACAAGGGTCAGCTGGTGGGGTTAAACCAACTGACATAGTAAGTCTGCCCCCAAGAACTCAAGACAGAAAGAGTTGCAACAAATACTAGATGACATCTTGAGTGATGCTCTAATTATTCCACCTGTCTACCACTTTGGATTAATACCCTTGGAATAGTACTTTATTCAACCCCTAAAAGCTGCAAGGCAATACTGACCTTGGCAAGTTTTGAACTCAAGTGTGAAGAGCTGGAAAACATACAATAAACCATTTAGTTCTGTACTCAAACAATCCACCATATACAATATCCAAAGATGAGAATTTCTTTATCACATGCAACAACATGATGCATATATTGAAGTGTAGTTCGATAGAGATCAGAGGTCAGATAGAGAAATTAATATCAGAGTAATATAGTTGACATTAAAAGACTAACAGAATACAGAGTGTTAATTAGACTTAACAGCTTTTCTAGATGATCGTTCATTCAAGATGTATATTCCCATATTTCAACAAATCTGTGATGTGCAGTCAATGTAGAAATCAATATTAGTGGTCAAAACAGTGTAATTCACTGTATTACTCAAACCAGACTTTCTATTGTGCTACTTTCAAATCCTAATGGAGTTGATGCTACCTTTCCATTGTCAGATTTTAAAACAAAATTTATATTAAAAGAGATTTGCAAACATTAATCTTCATCATGTAGTCACTTCAGCAGGAGACATCCAATGAGAATAATCTGTGGTACACTGCAACAAAATGTAGTTTGCAGCATCCATGCTTGTGTGTATCTATGTGACATGTTACACTCTCTCACAGTATGCAGATTGCCTG
>NC_068981.1:101990151-101990711 GCF_001194135.2 Octopus bimaculoides
CATGTTACACTCTCTCACAGTATGCAGATTGCCTGTGTACTGCACCACACACACACACATATCCTAGCATGCATCTAAAAGAAGGCCATTTGACTGATTAGACCAATTAACTTAATATGTTGCAGCTGCTGGCTCACAAATATGTTGTTTATTCTCTTTGTCTCTTCCGTTGCATTAGCAATGACCTCTGCTCTTCTGAGCTGAATTGCTCTCTCCAGCCAGATCTATTTATCCTGCTCCAAACTTCACACTAAACATTTCATTCAGTTTTCCCTCCCCAAACTGCAAATCTCTGGAATTTTCTTTCAACTTATGCATCAAGCTAACCAGTCTTCAACGAAGACATGTTACGATACAGGTAAAGAAATTTGAAAAGAAAATACGAAACCGGTTATTTCTCCAAAAACAATGTTTCTATACTCAAAATTTTATAACGTTTTTCTAACATAACGATTTAAATATATACTTTAACCATATAACACAAGCCTTCTGTAGTTTTTTCACTTTTTTCTATCTTTTATACATCCAACCACGTGCTTTCACATACCAACTTTCTCACA
>NC_068981.1:101990721-101993047 GCF_001194135.2 Octopus bimaculoides
AATCCTAGTCAGTCAACCAAATATTTTAGATGTATTAGAAATTTTAGACAATTTAGGCAGGCTGCCATTTTGAACATTGACATCTTTATTCCTATATTTATCAACCTCTCATTCTCTTTGTGCCTCCTATATTTATCACGCATAACTTTTTACATGTAATCCTTATTTATATGTGATTTTATATTATTTTATACATTTTTATATGCTTTTATATCTCTCCTATATTGTTATGTATGTTTGGTTTTATTCTTTATACCCTTGGAGAATATGCCAATACATGCTTGATTTATGTTGATGTGTAAAAATATATATGATTCAATTACATTGATTGAATATCTTCATTTATGTGTTTGGGAATTTGGTTGACTGCCTAGGACTTGCATTTATATTTTCCTCTATTTTGTATTACATACATACATATATATATATATATATATATGTGTGTGTGTGTGTGTGTGTATATACATGAGTGTTAGGTTTTAGGAAGGGCATCCAGCCGTAAAAAAAGTGCCAAAATAGACACATAAGTATGGTGCAGGCTTCTGCTTAGCCATCTCCTGTCAAACTGTCTGTAATGTTGAATTGGTATTCCAGAAGCATGCAGGAGTCGGGCTCCCATTAGAGGCCTACAAAATTTGAAGTAGCACAGAATAAAATCAAACTTTTCTCAGTATCATCACAGCCACAGCACAAATAGCTGATTTGGTCGGTGTATATATATACTTTATGAAATGGCAGAACAGTTCCCAAGCATCAATGGAGGTCTCTGTCGTGATGATTGTTTACTCTACCTTTCAAAATGTTTCTAACCAAAAAGTACAAAGGGCTTAGAATGGGCTTAGGCATCGTTTTTGATGATGATGTAATGAAAGCCAACTTTTTAGATATTACACTTAACTTACACAATAATTCATACTTCCCATACCACAAACCATCAACCAATCTTAAGTATATTAGCCAATTCAGTAATCATTCTAGGGTAGTAACTAAGAAAGTAGTTAAAAATATTTCATTCAGATTGTTAAGTTATCTGTTAATGTTAACATTTTCAATGACAAGGCTGAATTTTATAACTCTGCCTTACTTAAAGCAGGGTATACGTTGAAAGTTACTTACATTAATTCTATTCAGTCTTATTCTACCTTTAGTAATGGAGACATGAAATCTAGTTGTAATGATATGAACGATACTAATTTTAATTTCGACGCCAACACCAAACAAAGTAAGGTTTTTTTTACAATGTAAGGGAGATAACCATTATTTAAAACCCTTTTTTCATTCTAAAAGTAAATCGATGTCTTTTAAAGATAGTTACACTAAAAATAAGGCAACTACTATTTGGTTGATTATTCCTTATGAGAGGCAAATTAAATCTAATCTTCCTTTCCAGTTCTGTGGAGCTATTATTAAAAATTTTCCAAAGAATTCTAAGTATTACTCGATAATCAACTTGTACATGGTTAGGATTAGCTTTTCTAACACAAAAAAATCTTTCACAAATTATCTCTTCACATAATATTAGTCTGTTAAATAAGAATCCAATTACTGAAAATAATAACATTAATTTAGCTAATACGAACCATCCCCCTAGAAATATTAACAAGAAGGTTATTGTCTCTGAAATCAATTCCAACAGAATTAAGTTTATGTCTAATAATTCTAAGACTAAAGACTCTATATACCAGTGTAAAATTACTTCCGGCACTGATGTCTTTTTTTATATAAGTAGTTCTTCTTCTCAATTATCTAAAAGAATTTCTAATCATTCCTCTACATTTGGGGATAGTAATAAACCCAACAGTACAAGGCTTAGTAAATTAATTTGGTATCTAAAAGATCATAATAACAATCTACTTTAGATTGGTTGATTCTCTCCTTTTCATTCCCATACGATAAAGGCAAAGAATTCTGCCAACTCTGTAATAGTGAACTACTTTATATTCTTTTGTCTAAAAGTCCTCTTGTAAACACGTTTATAGAGCGTGCTTATCGATGTAAACATTGGCAGAAACATATCTTTAGTTCATATAAGTGATATCTACCATTCTATATAATTTGAACATTGATTTTCTTCTTACATTTCACTTCCACTAGATATATCTATTTCCAAGCCTTTAAGCTTTTATTTTAATTCACATATCGCTCTGTATTTCCTCTTTATTAGTTTTCTGCTTATTTCTTTCCTTTACTCCTTCTCTTTCTATAGGCTACCTTTGACGTTATATCTTCTAGCGGTTTAAAAAAAACAAACTTAATAGTGTTTCGTTCATCATTATACACATTCATCACATTCTGTTAAAATGTCTTATTGATGAGCTTGGTTTCT
>NC_068981.1:101993287-101995229 GCF_001194135.2 Octopus bimaculoides
ATATATATATATATATATATAAAAGATAGGCACATACAATGGTCATTGCATATTTCTTTATAGTAGTAAATTTGACTTTCAACTGTTTCCAGGTGTCATTATATGTTTATTATTGATAGGTTTACTCAATCAGCCCATTGATCAGTGGAGAAAAAAAATGAATGACCTAGAAAATTAACGCTACTCTCATGAGAATCCTGGTGTACTAACAGAGCTTATAAAGTATTTTGCCCTGATTGATAATCCCTCACTAATAACTCTCTTTCTCTCTATATATAAATATATATGTACATACATACACATGCATAAACATTTTTCTTCATTACCTATCTGTGTATCTACTATATGTGCATATATGTATTGTGTGTGTGTGTGTGTATATATATATATATATATATATATATATATATAGATAGAGAGAGAGATATAGAGGGAGAGAGAGAGATATAGAGGGAGAGAGAGAGATAATAAAGGAAATTGTCTTTGTGAAAAATGTTTCTCAGGTACTTCTTTGATCCCATTTGAGTAAACACAAACACACACAAAATAATGATGATAAAGATAGTTATAATTATTAAGTGTATCTAATACATGAATATATTTGCATCTAAACAAAATATTGCTAGATACAATGATTTATCTGCATGAACTTATATATAATATATTCTTCCTGCAGGTTCATGGATGTACACAAACATACACATATGAATTCAAGCATAAACACATATTCACACAATGATATATGTGCATTTGAGTGATTAAATCTTACAAGAACTCGACAGAGTACATCTCAACAAAAACCAAGTGAAGTATATCTCACTAAAAGTGCTTGACCAATAATTATAAACACTTACTGAAGGTCAGCCTCAAGACTTTTAGCCTTACAAAGGAAACGACTAAGAACCAAGATATTTGGCGCATAGCTGTACTCAAGAATACTTGTCCGCAACAGCAGATTTGATACTGGTGCAGATGCTACATAAAAAACACCCATTACACTCTGTGGAGTGGTTTATGTTAGGGAGGGTATCCTGCTGTAGGAACCATCATCGGACTATAGATAACCAAATTACAACAGGTATATAGTCCATTTTTTATATTACAGTGTATTGTTGTACCATTCTGAACTTTTTATTCTTTATATATATGTATCGAAATGTTAGCACCAAGCAGTGTTTAGGCATACGCAAAATTTAGGTCAGTTAAAATAGGTTTGTGACATATTTCAACTGCTAAAAAGCAAATTCACTGCAGTTAGCATGGAGAAAATATCTCTCTTATGGTAAAGATGGTGACACTGAACAAACCAGGTGTCGTCACACTTTTTCACCATAAGAGAGATATTTTCTCCACAGTAACTGCAGTGAATTTACCTTTTAGCAGTTGAAATATGTCACATATTTTAACTAACTTAAATTTTGCTTATGCCTAAACACTGCTTGGTGCTAACATTTCATTATTTTCCTCGATTAGGCAATCTACCAGCACAAATCAGTCAATGTTAATTGAATTTTACATAAAGCTATTGCTTGTTTTATAAGTTTGTTCAGGGTTGTCTCTCTTCGCTACATCGTTTGCTGCTGGAATCTTTGCTAGTGTGAGTCTTATTTTTTTGTTGGTGATTTTTGATTAATTGTTATACTGTTTGTTGCTCTGTGGATTCCTGTGTAAATCGAACTTTTGACGTCGTTTCAGCAGTGTTTTCACCTTACGGGGCGGAAAATTGTTGTTAATTAATTATTGCGAACTTTGCCCGGTATAGGGTGAAATATTTTTTGACTCTTTTACTTGTTTCAGTCATTTGACTGTGGCCATGCTGGAGCATCACCTTTTGTCGAGCAAATCGACCCCAGGACTTATTCTTTGTAAGCCTAGTACTTATTTTTTCGGTCTGTTTTGCCGAACCACTAAGTTACAGGGACATAAACACACCAGCGATGTT
>NC_068981.1:101995305-102006543 GCF_001194135.2 Octopus bimaculoides
GGGGGGGGGGGACAAACACAGACACACTTCTACTTTTGTCATTTGTAACAGGTGTTTTTTTCTACATTGTTGTCTGTAAAGACAATATTGCGTCAAAAAATCGAATTTGATTTAAAATCAAATAAAGATTTCCCCTCAATGCAAGGAAATATTGAAGCAAATGAAAGTGAAAAACTGAGTTTTTCAGCGGCTGTTGGAAGCAACTTTATAGATATGAACATTACAAAGGAACAATTGTTCAAGTTCAGAAATCTTATAAAGAAGACGGGAAGTGACACTAAACTCTTGCCACCACCAGAGACTATACAAAGCCTGGCATCTAAAATGGTGGTCTATAAAATTTACAATAAAAAGGAAAAGAAAATAATGCCTACAAAAAATGAAACAGTGGAAAAGTGTCTGGTGCCCATATGGGACAAAATTGTGTACACAGGAAAAGGAGTGAGAAGCACTACAGTGGAGGCGCATTTTAAAGATGCTGAAATAGCAAAGCAGATATCAACTCAACCATTAAAGAACAACAAAATAATCCTCCTTCCAACATATTTAGGAAGGAGGACAGCAAAAATCATAATAGAGGAAATACCAACCGGGTACGAGGTGTCATGGTTGGCCACTGTGGTTATCTATGACGCCGAAGAGGGAATAACTATACTACAAATGAGTATGGGGGAGGCCATTAACTGGAAAGGCCAAATCCTGGATACTTGCTGGCCTGCATCTACACGAACTGGCAGCAGAATGGGAGGATTCCCAGCTCTGTTAGTCGGGGAGTGGTGATGTTGATCAGAAAAGACCCGAACAAGGGGGGCGATATTAGCAATTTCAGGCCCATAACTCTACTTAACGTAGAGCTAAAGATTTTGGCCAAAGTTCTAGCTAAAAGGTTGACGCTTGTCGCAGAAAAGCTAGTAGGGAAAGCACAGACATGCGCAATCCCAGAAAGGTAAATCCAGGACAACCTTCATTTCTTGTGCTACATGTTAGACAGGGTTGGTAAATTATCCAGCAAGGGTGGGCATTGGTCCATTTAGAATATACACATCTGTGAGGAGACCTAAACAAGAATAGCAAAAGTCTACTATACCTAAAGAACTGGTAATACATACATTACAAGTGTTCAACATGAATGAGAAACGACATTAAACATTGTATAAGGTAAATTAAGTTTTCTGTAGGAACGCTAAGTCATATTCACTTAGTGAGTTTACATGCTCAAGGATGAATTATGATGTCATCGGCGTTAGATGCAGTAAAATATGGCCTGGATCGTGATTACCAGCATGAACGTCAAACTTCAAAAAGTAGTTGACCATTTAATGGTTTTAGTAAATTTATAAAGAAAAAGTAAGCATTATATCGTTGAGCATAAATAAAAGTCAACTTCATTATATTTTTTCTGTAAAAACCTATTCTGATATTAAATGAGTCAACTTCCGGTACAAATATTTTTCAACAAAAAAAATTTCTAAAAAAATACTGGAAACGATCTACTCATGTAATTTATACACCCCTCAAGTTTATTTTTGTTTGTATGAAAAAAAAGTGCAAAAATTACATGGGTTTTTACAGTAAGTGAGATGGAAATGTCTGAGTGAAGGTGGTGGCATGGAGCCTGGGCAACACTGAGAAGCAGTGGATATTATAATATCTGTTACACACAAATCCCATCCCCTGTACACACACACACAAATCCCATTCCCTGTACACACACACACATCACAGCAACTGTCAATAATCAGTATGGGAGACAATTATACAAGAATCTGAATTAAACGTGTTTCCTGAAATCTGTAGCGTAACTTAATGCTCTAGTCACCAAACCATATCAACACAGTGGAAACTACATGCAAATAAATAACCTGACTAATGTAATTTTGCAGCCGTTTTGTTTTTCTTTAGCTTAATCTTCTTTTTATATTTTGCTAGTCTTCCTGTTTTCATGGTATTACCATTTATTGTAGTCTGCTAATAGAGTTGTTGTAGGTAAAGCTGTTGGTGACTGTGTATTTGACTGCTTCCATCTCACTGATTGAGTGTATATACTATATCCCTGGCAAAAAACATTTAGGCTCACAATATCTTTGGTCGACTAGCTGTAAATAGGTAATTCTATTTTGAGTGTATAATGGACCGAAACAAAACCAGTAAAGAGGTTTTAAGAAAAGCAACTAAAAAATAATTCTATTAGACACCATCAAAGAGAGAAAAAGTTGAGTATTTTGGACACTTAATTACAAAACAAAATAGATCACAGAAACTGTTAGCAAAAAGCAAAATGAATGGAAATGACAAAACGTTGAAGCAAGTTGTGAGACCTTATGCTGCAGAGGACTCATTCAACCCATGTAAACATGGAGAAGAGAATGTAAAACAAATACTGTTTTATATACATATACATACATACATATCACTATCATTATCATCGTTTAACATCCGCTTTCCATGCTGGCATGGGTTGGACGGTTTGAATGAGGACTGGCGTGTGTATGTGTATTAGTGTATGTATGCATGTATGAGTGTGTGTATGCATGCATATGCATTCATGAAAAAATATGTACCAAGCATATAAATAAGTACTGGGGTTGACATGATTGACTAAGCACTAAACCCATGAAATATGACTGCAATAAGTAAGAGAATGAAAAAAATAAAATAAAAATGTAAAAATAATGTAATCAGTGAGAAACATAAAAACAAGTTAAGATTGGAATATCACTTTTAATTGTAAATGTCAGATCACTCATGACCTGGGGTTAAACAACCACAACAACAGCTATCTATCTTTCTTTCTTCCACTTCCTTCCTAAAGACAAGACATGCTTTTGCCTGTCTCTTCTCAAAGCTCCTTTCTCCAGCATTCACCACTTCACCTCTTTATGGCTTAACAGTCCTTACCATTTATTAATCTGTTTTGTTCTCACTGTCCTGGTTTTATCACAACTTTAACCCTCTGAAAATCCCCAATTTTTTAAAAATTTGCTTTGTGGGAATGACTGTTTTAATGAAGTCGTGTCTTGTCCCTACGTTTGAAATGCAGAGTAGATAAAACAGGGGACAACTGATGTTCTTTATGTTGCCTGTCTCATTTCTCTATTTGTTTTTTTTCATTGTTTGGAAAAAAATTTCGTTTTCCATGTTTTTGTTTTTTATGTTCTTGTTTCTCATCTTGTTCACATTTTTTTTGATGCCCTGTACCCTTATATGCATGTATATGTACATATATATGTAGGTATGTACATACATGTATGTATATGTGCATATATATATATATATATATATATATATATATATATATATATATATATATATATATATATATATATATATATATATATATAGGTGCAGGCATAGCTACATGGCAAGAAGTTTGCTTCCCAACCACATGATCCTGGGTTCAGTCCCACTGTGTGGCACCTTGGGCAAATGTCTTCTACTATAGCGTTGGGCCAAGCAAAGCCTTGTGAGTAGATTTGGTAGAAAGAAACTGAAAGAAGCCCATCATATATAACTATGTATGTGTGTGCGTCTGCTTTTGTCTTCCACCACTGCTTGACAACTAGTATTGGTTTTGTTTACGTAACCATAACTTAGTGGTTTGGCAAAAGAGAGTAATAGAATAAGTACCAGGCTTTAAAAAAGTACTGGGGTCAATTCATTTCACTAAAGATTCTTCAAGGCAGTGCCCCAGGATGACCACAGTCTAATGACTGAAATAAGTAAAAGATAAAAGATATATACGTATATGTGCTTGTGTGTAAGCACAGGCATCATTGTATGGTTAAGAAGCTTGCTTGCTAACATATAGTCTTGGGATTACTTTGGTACTATAGTAGAATTCCTGTCATGTCTACAGGAGATGCATGTTTGAATTCCACAAGCAGACTTCAACTTTTTCTTTCCAATATTTAGAGGCTATTACTTATAGCTTTACATCTACTTCAAGACTCAATTCCTAAAAAGAATTATTTCATGTTCTCTCAAAAGTTTATAAATTCCTATGACTTCAACAACATGCAAGAGTTGCTGGTAAGAATAAATTTCTAAAATAAATAGAGAAATTCAAAGAATTGCTTTGGTACTATGATAGAATTCCTATCACAGGAGATGCATGCTTGAG
Organism: Octopus bimaculoides; assembly: GCF_001194135.2. Classification (NCBI taxonomy): domain Eukaryota; kingdom Metazoa; phylum Mollusca; class Cephalopoda; order Octopoda; family Octopodidae; genus Octopus; species Octopus bimaculoides. Next base: position 101,999,426 of record NC_068981.1, read on the forward strand.
TTCCACAGGCAGCCTTTAATTTTTTCTATTCAAAAGGGCTTTTCTTTCCAATATATACATGCTAATTTCTATAGCTTTACAAAATTGGCAAACTGCAGAATGCTTTGTGACATTTTATCCGTCTTCGTGTTCTGAGTTCAAATTCCACTGAAGTCAACTTTGCCTTTCATCCTTCCAGGATCAATAAAATAAGTATCAGTTGAATACTGGGGTCAATGTAATTGACTAAGTCCCCTCCCCCAAAATTGCTGGCCTTGTGCCAAAATTTGAAACCATTATTTATAGTTTCATATGTACTTCAAGATTCAATTACAAAACAGAACTACGTCACAGAATTATTGAAAGTTTATAAATTCAACAACATGCAATCATTGCTGGTAAGAATAAAGTTTCGAAAAGGATAGTGAAATCTGAAGGATTGTTTGATACAATGGTAGAATGCCTGTCATGCATACAAGATATGAGGTTTCGAGTCCCATAAGCAGCTTTCAACTTTTTCTCTCCAAAAGGGTTTTTTTACCCAATATTTACATGCCATTATTTATAGCTGTGTAAAATGGCAAGCTGGCAGAATTGTTAGCATGCTGGGCAAAATGCTTAGCGGTGTTTCATCTGTTTTTTTGTTCTAAGTTCAAGTTCTGCTGAGGTTGACTTTGTCTTTCACCTTTTCATCTTCTAGTTGAGCACTGGAGTCGATGTAACCAACTTACCCCCTCCCTCAAAATGGCTGGCCCTGTACCAAAATCTGCAAACATTATTCATAGCTTTATATGTATTCCGCGATACAATTCCAAAAAGAATTACTCCATGTTTTTTTGCAAGCTTATAAACTCTTATAACATCTAAGAGAGAAATAGAGAGAGAGGGGGGAAGAGAGTGAAGGTGCATAGCCTAGTGTTTAGGATGTTACACTCGCAACAGCAAGATTGTGGTTTCCATTCCCAGACTGACAGTGTATTTTGTTCTTGAGCAAAATGCTTCATTTGTAAATGGGCACCCCTGTCATAGACTGGTTTTCTAGCTAGGGGGAAATACTGGCCTGCCCACCTTGCCAGTGGAGTGGCAGCATTCAAAAACTACAACAATGCAAAGACGTGCAGAGGGACCTTCTGATAGCCTGGTTAAAACAGTGAGATATATGCATGCACCCCCCCCCACACACACACAGGGTGATTGAAAAGTAACTCCCTATTTTAAAATACTTATAATTTATTTATTAACTATAATTTTTTCTCAAATTTGTTGTGTATGTTCTATATTGCATGGGAATCGATTCTATATTGTTTTTTTTTTTTCAGATCAATTATTTTGTTTGAAATTTAGAAGCCCTATAAACATGGTCTGATTTCTTTAAAAATATCCTCTGGAGTGATGAAGCAGTATTCCACATTGGTGGGTTTGTGAACTGTCACAACTGCCACTACTGGGCAGAAGAAGATCCTCGTATTACCTCTGAAAAAATGCAGAATCGGCCCAAGGTAATAGTATGGTGTAGAATGACTTCAAACAGGATTGTGGGTCCTTTCATCCTTTGCAATACCATGAATGCTGAAAGGTACCTCACCATGCAGCGAGATGAAATCTGGCCAGTTATCAGTACTTGGGAGAATATTGAAGATTTTATTTTTATGCAAGATGGTGCTCCACCATTTTGCTATTGTTGTTTGTGAATGGCTGAATGCCCACTTCCCTGGGAGATGGATGGGTCATCGAGGTCTGCATGATTGGCTGGCCAGAAGCCTTGATTTATCACCCTGCAACTTTTTTCTTTGGGGTTGGTTAAAGGAGCAAGTCTATTCTACCAAACCAATGAGTTTGGAAGAACTTGAAGGGCAAATACGAGTAGTTATGTCTCCCTCACACAAAAGTTCCTGATGAAATCAGTTGATGCAGTTCCTGGGTGACTTGAGAAGCCGGTGGCAAATGCTGGTGCCTATATCAAATTTTGAATAAAACTCCATGCTATATATGTTTTCTTCACATATTCATTTTTTTCTAAAAATTATAGTTAATAAATAAATTATAAGTGTTTTAAAATAGGGAATTACTTTTCAATCACCCTGTATATATATATATATATATATATATATATATATATATATATATATATATATACATACACTTCTGCATATCAACAGTGGTCTCTCTTTCTCTTTAAAACACACACACACACACACACAGAGTCAGAGTGTAACAAAGAAAAGATACCCCTATTAATATTATATATACATTATATACACATTATAAAACAGGATTTTGGGGTGATAAAATCAATTGGTAACACTTCAAAGAATTGTTTTTTGCCTCTTTTATTGCACAACCTATGTTAGAAACCATTAAGAGACAAGTGTCGAAATATGCACCCACCCACCCATCCTAGCCACCAAAAAAACATACATAGAATTAAAAAGAAAAACAAATAGCAGCAACAACAAATAACAATTCAATGATTTAGATACATCCATTACTATTTACAAGTATTAATGAGCTAATGCCTGTTGTAAGCTGCCAAGTTTAGCTTCATCCATTATAGAGATGGTTTGTTGTGTTGTAATGTCTCTCTATTATCAAGAATTTGTAGACCTAAGTACATGATAATGATGATGATAATAATAATAATAATAATAATAATAATAACAATAACAACCTGAAGAAGGAGGAGGTGGGTAGTAACAACAATGTGGTTGGAGAAGTTGAATATTAGAAAAGTATTGCCTGTTGTTTTCTTTTTCCGTGCAAACATTTTTTTTATTGTCCAATTCTGTGAGTAAAGTATTACAAAGACCTGAACCACACCACTTCAGACCACACACACACAAAATGGCATTTTTTCAAAGATAGTGAAATATTGTTGAATTGACAGGGTAAAAAAAAACAACAACAAAGCAGAAAAAAACAGGAAACAATATTAAAAAAAATGTAAAATAATTGTAAATATATAAACATATAGATAAAGAAAAAGAGATTCTAGTACTCATTATTGATAACACTCTTTCAGCACTTAATGAACATTAAAGTCTCCCTGAACTATAAAAGAGTTAGATGACTTGATATAAAAAAAGAAAGAAATTGGACAAACAAGGAAAAAAAAAAAAGTATTTGAAGAATATGAAGAAGAGGGGAGATGGTTAAAGAAAAGATATAAAAAAAGTAGATGAGAAAAGAATGGTAAAATATTGAATATATTTTACTTCTGAAAACAAAAGAGAAACCATTTCTTTAGCATTATGTCCTATCACCTATCTTCTTTACTCCCTTGTTTTACTTTTATTTTTGTTTCCTTTTTCAGAAAAGGGCCATTAATATTTTACCAACAAATCAATAGAAAGAGGACTTCAAATATATATTTTTATGGTTTTCCTTTCTTTTTCTTTTTATTGATATGACTAGTTTGTTTATTTTTGGTGTACTAGAAAAAGACAGAATTGGCTCTCTTATTGTTTTACTGGTTTCACTTGACTGTTGCTAGACATATTTATTGGTAGCAATGAACAGGAATTTACACTTCCTGAAGACATACACACAACCACCTTGTGCTTCCCTTACCCTTCCTCTAGACAAAATTCCTGTAAACAAGAGGTTGATTTCCCAAACCTTCACATTAAAATCTTTCTCCAAACCTTACCAAAGCCATTCTCCAAAGTTTAGTAGCCAAATTTCCTTCAAATCACACCTAAGTGTGAGAAAGGATACATTAGACAATAAACTCTTGATATAGAAAATGATGGAGTCGTTAAGAATCTACACCATTATGTTAAGACATTTTGTAAAGATTTAACACTAGCCTGATCTTGAAAACTATTTGAACTCAATACACCCACTTCAGTACCATTTGTTGGTTTTTGCAATGTCAATCAAAGGCATGCCAGCCATGAACACCACTCCACCTTTTTCTATATCAGGAGTACATTGTTTAATGTCTCCATACTTACACTAAGGTGCGAATTGAGAGAGATTTGGCAACTATTTCCAGCAGACCAAGTAACCACACAGAAACCTACTCTGCTTTTAGACTACTTACTTACTTTGCTCCTTATTGAGCGTAAGCCATCAATGACTTCTCTTTACTGTTCTTGACTCCGGGATGCCTTTTTCTTTCTCTCCCTGGTCTTGGATTGAAATTGCCACTGATGTTTCTATAACTTTGCATCTTTTCTAGATAGACATCTTAGCCCTATGCAAACCCATTTTTACCTCTGGGAACAGGTGAGGTCCATATTAGGCTTCTTTCCTTTCGCCTGTCCAGCATGGGAGGCAATACCAAATGCTTGTGTTCTGCTATCATAGCTCACAGTGTCATTGACACATACAAGCCACCACACCAGGGGCATATATTCCAGATGTGCTAGGTGTGCACTGCACATCCATTGAAAATGGCAAAGTCATTATAAATATTTACCTTACTCATTAATTTAATCACAAATCTTAATGGAAAACTGTTGTCATACCCCTGCTTGAAATGTGGTGGCATTGGGTGTGGCAGCACACCCAATACAACAACCACCATATGCTACTGCACCACACCACAGCAAAACTGAACTGGTGTTGGTTTTAGATCACGAAGGTAACATAAATTACCAATTGTTTCAAAGTATCTTTCCCTGAGCAGTTCATCATTTTCATTTCATGAGCCACTCTACTGCTAAATATTTCTGTACATCTATTTAAAACATCTGAAGAAGTACTTGCTATATGTTACTGTCAGATGTCCTTATGTTTCTATAGTAAGCTCTGGGTTTCAGTATTTTTCACCTAATTGTAAATTAGTCTTTAATATGTTGATGTTTTGGTCTCAGAGTCTCTAAACCATTCTTGCTTTGCAATGAATAATAAGAAGACCATGGTTAGAAATATTGGTTTGAAATTTTGGCACAAGGGCAGCAATTTTGGGGAAGGGCTAAGTCATTTACATCAACCCAGTGCTCAACTGGTACTTATTTTATCAACCCCAAAAGGATGAAGGGCAAAGTTGACCTCCGTGACATTTGAACTCAGAATGTAAAGGGATGAAATGCTACTAAGCTTTTTTGCCTGACATGCTAATGGTTCTGATAGCTTGCTGCCTTCCCATGGTTAGAATTCTTGATTGTCAGAAATATTTATAAGTCTAAATCTGTGTATTCAAACAGAATTTGCTATAGAACTACTCAACAACAACACCAGAAAGAGAAACATTAGCAACAAGACAACAACAAAAAGAACGAGAACAACAATAACTATGCATATATTACATGTTACAACAGGCTTCTTTCAGTTTCTATGTATCAAATCCACTCACAAGACTTTGGTTGATCCAGGGCTATAACAAGACATTTATCCGAGGTGCCATACAATGGGACTGGACTTAAAACCACATAGTTATGAAGCAAACTTCTTAGCCCCCACAGCCTGCCTGCACCCATTTAAATTTTGGACATTCTATGTCCAAAAATGTGGAAGGTCACTAATAAGCTTTATTACATACACTCACATACATTTTCTTCAACAGTCTTTTTCTATTTCCAAAAAGTAGTTCACTAAATATGAAATATTGTGCATTCAACATTGGTTAATCTCCTTTCACCATTTGTTTGCATCTAATACAATGTGAGCAGTTTCACTAAATCTAGTATTATATCTGTCTACATCCACATTAACACTTTTCATACCAAACTGCCTGAGACCGCTTCTGGTTATACAATGTAAACTTGCTGTTTAAAAGTTGTCTGGATTAAAAACTTCCACCAATTTATGTGCTAAACACAAGCTTAATAATGACAAAAGATGCTTTACTAAATTATTCATTATTTTTTAAATAAAATGATAAGAAGGAATTGTATTTCAGTAGAAATCTGGTAACAAAATAGTTAACTTTGTGAAATGTATGTCTTTCACAAAACACCTTCATCACAATAACATTTTGTTTCTTTATTTGCTTTTGTGATTTAAAATAGTAGACAGTGGCATCCTGAGTTTTCTCAAAGTCACTTCAATTAAAATTAATATTTCTGTACATGAAAGTAGCAAGCTGGCAAAGTGCTTAGCAGCATTTTGTTTGCTTTTACATCTAAGCTCAAATTCCACTGAGGTTGACTTAGCCTTCCATCCTTTTGGGGTCCATAAAATAAGTACCAGTCAAATAACAGGGTCAGTGCAATCGACTAGCCTCCTCACTTGAACTTGCTGGCCTTACACCAAAATTTGAAGATTTGAAATCAATATTTCTGTACGTAAAGTGCTATCAAATGAGAAAATTTAAACTTTTGAAATCAACGGTCCATTATCAATTTTTCTGAGAAAATGTACATCAAGCACAAATTGTAAAAGAGTTAAGAGTCTAGTGTTCATCACTTCTGCAAGCATTTCCATTATTGTCAGGGGCTTCTGTATTAGAACAAAATGACTTCAATGTTTGCACTTATGCACATTACACACACATAAACACATACACATACTCATCATCATTTAATGTCCATTTTCCATGCTTGCATGGGTTTGATGGTTTGACAGGATCAGACAAGCAATAAAGCTGTGTTGAGCCTTACTTTCAGGTTTGGCTTGGTTTCTACAACCGAATGCCACCCCCCCCCTCCCATTAATGCCAACCACTTTATAAAGTGTAGTGGGTGCTTTTATTATGCCACTGGCATGAGTGAGGTTGCCAAATAACTTGCAAGGCAAGAAAAGAACAGGAAGAAGGAGAAAAAAAGGAAGGGAGGAAAGGATGGAAAAAAACCCCTTTGTTGAGGTGATATTTGAGAGGAGGAGGGTAATGGTTTTATGCCAGGTGTTGAGAAGCTAGAGTGTGAGGGAAGAACAAGCCCAGGTGACTTGTAATTAAGGTACAAGGCTGAATAATTGGAAAGCTGGAAAGAAAGCAGAAGTGGTGGTAAGATAGAGGGAGGGAAGGAGATGGAATAGAGGTACATGCATGTAGTGAGTGATAGTGAGAGATATAGGAGTGACTCGGGGAGCTATAGTAAGTGGAATGTGATGGCAGATGTGAGAGGTCATTGAGAGTGTATAGTAGATATAAGAGGTGTTAAGAATAGAGTATAGCAGAGGAGGGCAATGGCTGAAGGCAGAAAAGGAAGTGATTGGTGGAAACGGTGTAGGCAGGGATGATAATGAGAAATGGA
>NC_068981.1:102007395-102017680 GCF_001194135.2 Octopus bimaculoides
TATATATATATATATATATATATATATATATATATGTGTGTGTGTGTGTGTGTGTGTGTGTGTGTGTGTGTGTGTATTCATGTATATATGCATGCATTTGTGTGTGTGTATGTGTGTGTATTGACTGAGCTGACATCTAATTAACCAGTTGATTAAGTCCCCAGGAACCAATCAACATGAATTTTATCATATATTTCACTCGCAGTATTGAGTCCCCCAATGAATAAATTTCCATTGTTAGCCTTAGATTTGCTTTAAAATAATGATGTCAATTTAACATATATACATATTTATATGATTAAGTACATACATACATACATACATATACATATATTGGTTAGCATGACAAGAATAACTCCAAGCCTTGAGAGAGTACAGAGTTTTCAACACCTAGAAGACAGAGTAATTATAGTTAATGTAAATTTGATTGCTACAGTTGCACCTCTGTTTCACTTGTGAAAGTTCAAAACAAGAAAAAATAAAAACAAAATAAAAATCAACATGATAGCATATATATTGTATGTGTGCATGTAGGTGCAAAATTAATGATGAAAATAACATGGAAGACAAGAATGAATACAGTATAATTATTAGGTTTAAACCAAAGGAAATAGGAAATACACACACACACTCACACACACGCACACATGTGCATGTGTTTATACATAGACAAAAACTCACACAAATGAATAGATATAAAATACATATGTATTCACACAAATACACACTCTTACATATTATATAGATACGAATTATATTTATGCTTTACACTCAAACACACGAAATAATGAAGTAGACAGTCAGATGTAATTAATGTTAATGTTGAATGTTACACAATGAAAGAGCATTTTTGTATTTGCATGACCTGTTATAAACAGCAACCAATGTTTAAAATAGAAAAACGTGAGTCCTAAGTACACTATCTAAACAAAAATCAGAATGGTTGTTACAGTTGGATTGCTTCAGGCTAGAGACTGACTGCATGAGTTTGACCCAAAACTAAACGACAGCATTACTATTTAGCTGTTGTTGCTTAGTCTCAGGTCAAGCCTTATTGAGCAAAGGCGTTTCAACTGTTAGAACTATCTTTTTAATCATCATCATCATCATCATCAACATTTTATCATCCTCTTTTCCATCTTTGCAGGAGTCAGATGGAATTTTGGTTTGGGAGATTTTTCTATGGCTGGGTACCCTTTCTGTTGCTAGCCCTCATTTATTTTCTGTTGCTGAAGGCGGCAAGCTACGAGGCAAAATGCTTAGTGGTATCTTTATCTTCACATTCCATGTTCAAATACCACAGAGATTGACTTTGCCTTTCATCCTTTTGGGGTCGATAAAATAAGTACCAGTTGAATACTGGGGTCGACGTAATTGACATACCTCCTCCCTCAAAATTGCTGGCCTTGTGCCAAAATCTGAAACTAATATTTCCCTGTGGCCAGATATGTTTTCATAGAAAATTGGGAAAATGAAAGACACCACTTGTATGACAGTGATGCATATTTGCAACATAAAATAAGGATGGACACACACACATGTTTGTATATATATTTGACCTGGAGCTACAGCAGAAGACACTAGCCCAGGATGCTATGTAGTGGGGTTGAACACAAAACTTTGTTGTTGGGAAGTGACTTTTTAAGCACCATCCATGAGATGTAGAAATTCATTCGTTCAATGTGACCTTCCTTTATCTAGAGGATACAATGCAATCTCAAGTAGATCTGGCTGCTATTTGTAGCAGATCAAGTCACAATGTAGAGGCTCTTCTCACTTGCTCATAGTTTAAGGAGTAGTAAATCTAGCACAAAGAAAACAAAATATGAATGAATGAATGAAAAACAACAGACAAAAAATAGCACAAAAAATACAGAAAGAAGCATAATAGTGCAGCGGTGTCTTGGCAAAGGGCCATCCAGCACAGTGTATGGTATGGAGGCACACACTACGTATTTCCTCTTTATAGATAAATAGCTTCACAAGTAACATTAGTTTGTAGTTATTGAGATATCTATTTTATGACAATGAAACAAACACTGGCTCTCACTTGAACATGTGCCAAAGGTCTCTTTGCAAAGAATGGCAAGACAAACAGAGCAATAAAAGAAGAAACACAAATTCAAGGGTACAAGACACTAGACATGGCATCGGAAAGATGAAGAGAGAACGAGAAAGGTGGAGACAAAGTGAGTGCAATAAAAGTATGTGCGTGTGTATATAGTTTTTTTCTCATTTATTGTGACAAACATTATATATATATATATATATATATATATATATATATATATGCGTGTATATATTTTAAAATTATTTTTTATATATTTTTCATTTTGTCCTGCCTGCCTAAGCTCTGGTATTTTTGCTGAATTCGTGATTGGGTCGTTGATGACCTCTTTCTAGCATATTGGATGTCCACCTAATGGTCATCCCTTCTTATACGCATGTAATACAATTTTTCTGAATTATCAGATTTTTTATATGCTAGACCACTGGTTTTAAATTGAAATTAATATTCAATTTATCACCCTCAGTATATAAATATATATATATATTATTAGTACACACATGCATATGCACATAGACATACATGCACACATGTGTGTATAGGTGCAGGTTATGGTTGTGTGGGTACAAAGCTGACTCTGCCGCTATGAGTTATATCTCATGGCATACCACCTTGCACAAGTGTCTTCAAGTGCAGCCTTGGCGTGGCCAATGCCTTGTGAGAAAAATTGGTAGACAGAAACTGTATGGAACCCAGTTTCATATATATATATATATATATATATATATATATATATAAACATATAAGAAATTTGCTTCCCAACCACATGGTTCCAGGTTTATTTCCACTCCATGGCACCTTGGGCCGACCAAAGCTTTGTGAGTGGATTTGGTAGACAAAAGCAGACAGAAGCTCATTATGTGTGTGTGTGTTTGTACATGTCTTTATGTCAGTGTTTGTTGCCCACCACCACTTGAAAACACCTTGTTGGTGTCTTTAAATCCCTGTAACTTAGCAGCTTGGCAAAAGAGACTGATAGAAAAAATACCAGGCTTAAAAAGAAAATAAATACTGAGGTCAACTAGTTTGACTAAATTTCCTCAAGGTGGTGCCCCAGCATGGCTGCAGTCTAATGACTGAAACAAGTAAAAGAGTATATACATGTCTGTGTATGCATGTGTGTGTGTGTATGCATGCATATGCGTGTATTTTCTTTTAAATATTTTGCTCTGAACGTTTATTTTAGTCAATTTAAACTCCATGCAAACACATGCTTGTTATGGATATTGCATTGAAATAATAATATATTGGAGTTTAATTTAATCCTATGCCAAAATAATAATGATTTTAAATTCAATGAGTATATTTTTATAGTAATTATGCATTAATGCAATACACACACACATGTAGTATGTGTATATGTAAGTGCGTGAATGCATGCATTTGTGATACCTTGTCTTGAGATTATGCGATAGTTTCAAACTTTGACATCATTTAGGAGGTATCATATATTTCCAATCTTCTGTGAAAGCATGTCAGGGCATGCAGAAATATTGGTTTCACATTTTGGCACAATGTCAGCAATAATGTTGTATGGAGCATGACAATCCAACCAAGCCCTTTCCAACATGGAAAAATGATGTAAAATGACAAGGGTGAGGGATGATGATGATGAAACCTATATGCATGTATTTGTGTATTTTTATGTGTGCATGTGTCTGTGTGTATATGTATATGTGTGTGCGTGTGTGTGTGTGTGTGTGTAAAATGCTAGCATAGGTTGGATGGTTTGACAGAAGCTGACTGAGATTCATGTGTTTCAGCATGGTTTCTACAGCTGGATGCCTTTCCTATTGCCAACCACTTTACAAAGTGTATTGAGTGCACTTATGTGGCATCAGCACTTATACATGACACCAGCACCCATGAGCCCGCAAGAACTTTATATTTTGTACTTGCTTCAGTCATTGGACTGCAGCCATATTGGGGCAGCACCTTGAAAAATTTAATCAAATAAATTGATCCCTGTACTTATTTATTTTCTAAGCTTGGTACTCATTCTATCAATCACACATACATACCCACCCACTCACAACAGAGATGTAAACGTATATTAAACTTCATGTATGTAGAGAAGAAAATAATGAGAAAAATCTAATGAATGCTTTAAGCCAGATATGATTTATAAATAGCATTTTCTCTTTTTTTCCATTTTACATATATATATTTTCTATTATCTATGGCAAATCGTTCTGTTGGATAGGCAGTATAAATAAACCAAAAGGTCTGCTTCTTAACAAACTCCCATCCAAACCCACACACCACGTTCGCTGCAAAATTATTGCGGCTTGTATATTGACCTTCCCTTTATCTTACCACTCAATAATATTGATTTCTTCTTGACTGGGCAGAAAGTCAACGGTTGGTAGCCACAGTGTGAGTGTGCATAAGTGTAAGTGAGTATGTGAGTGCATGTGTGTATATAAGCTTTTGAGTTCATGTGTAAGTGTGTGTGTGTGTGTGTGTGTGTGAGAGCATGTGTATGCGTGTCATTGTTCACCCATTTGTTTATTTCTATGCTATGTCTGTTTAATTGATGCTAGCATGGGTTGAACAGATTTATTTTTTCAGGCACAACCAGAAGCTCTTCTTGTAAATAAGCCTTACGTGTTTCTCAAGTAAGGGATCACTTATCTCCAAATCTTGGAAGATGCAAATCCAGCAAGTGATTTGCTGACAGCAGAAATGACAATGTTACTGCATGTAGCTTAGCAATTTTGGGGAATTAGTAGAATTGTTAGCATGCCAGACAAAATGCTTAGTGGCATTTTGTCTGTTTTTACAGCCTGAGTTCAAATTCTGCTGAGACTGACTTTACCTTTCATCCTTTTGGGGTAAAATTAAGTATCAGCTGAGTATTGGTGCCAATGTTTAATGACTTAACGCCTTCCTCCTAAATTGCTGGCCTTGTGCCAAAATTTGAAACCAATTTTTGGAGAAGTGCAATTGTATGAAGGAAAATAAGGTACATGTGTAAGCTTCAGTTTCCATGTACCAAATCCATTCACAGGGATTAGGTCAGCCTGGTACTACAGTAGAAGATGTTTGCCTAAGGTACCATGCAGTGGGACTGAACTGAAAACCATGTGGTTGCAAAGGGAACTTTTCAGCTGCACAGTTGTGTGACTGTTGTCAATTATTAGGTCGTCAAGTATGAAATTTGTAGTAAGGTATATGGTAAACTTTGACAGCTGCTCATTTTGCGCCATTATTATATTTTGACAATCTTTATTTTTTGTTGGAAAACTGACACGTCTATTTCATTATTCTATCTCGTTCTGCACTTTATAAAGTATTTATAAATTGTTTTTTGCTATTTTAGTTTAGAGATGGATAAGTTGGGAATTCATACAGTTTTGAAATATGAGTTCTTTCTTAGAAATACAGCATCACAGACAGCTTAGAATATTAATGAAGTATTTCATTCTAATGTTATTATACAGTAGACAGTATCTAACTGGTTTGTAAAATGTCATTCTAGTAATTTTGACCTCACAAATGAGCAACACAGTCAACCAGAAACAAAGGTGGATCATGAAAAACTGAAAGCCACTGTCGAGTCAGATCCATCTCAAAGTGCCCGTGAATTATCGTTGTTGTTTGGTGTTAGCAAGCAAACAATATTGACTCACCTAGTTCAAATCGGTAAAATGAAAAAGTTGGATAAGTGGGTTCCACATAAACTCAATGAAATTCAGAAACAGTAACGTTTGGAATCCTGCATTGTGCTACTTTCTAGTCACAAAAATGAATCATTTTTGAAACGAATTGTAACGTGATGAGAAATGGATCCAATACAACAACCATAAACGTTCAGCACAATGGCCACACAAAGACGAGCCACTAAAACATAGTCCAAAAAGTAAAATTCATCAAAAGAAGCTGATGGTGTGTGTTTGGTGGTCTGGTGCAGTTGTGATCCATTATGATTTCATTAAACCTGGCTCATCAATCACGGCCAAAGTATACTGTAGCCAACTAGACCTAATGATGCATAAACTTACAAAAAATAGCCTAGATTAGTCAACAGCTCCACTCCTATTTTGTTGCAAGACAACGCCAGACCACACATCGCAAAAATGACATTGGCAAAACTACAGGAGTTGGAGTTGGAAGTTCTCCATCATCCACCATACTCACCTGATCTTGCGCCCACTGACTACCACTTCTTCCAGAATTTGGATAACTTTTTGATAGGAAAACAATTTAATTATGACGATGCTGTCAAACAGGCCTTCCAAGGTTTTATTGACTCTAGATTGCTAGGCTTTTACAGTTCCGGGCGGGACAAGCTACTGCTGAAATGGCAAAAGTGTATTGACAATGTGGTAGCATACTTTGATGAATAAAACTATTCCTTGTATTCATACATTAGCAAACTTTTTTTCTTTTCTACAACTTTCATACTTGGTGACCTAATACATTACCCCACCTCCCCAAACCTATCCCTTTTATTTCATTCAAATCCCAACCAACTCCCTTAACCCTTTCGTTACCGTATTTATTTTGAGATGCTCTGTGTTTCCTTCAATTATTTTAAATATAACAAAGAATTTAAGTCAAATAACTTAGTTATCATTAAGCTGGTGTTAGGAACATAAATTGTGACTAAGGTCTGGTGGAAGATTTTAATTCAGAACTTATGAAAACAAAACATTTGTACTACAGAGCCAGAGGTGGTTTCAGCCGGGTTGGTATCGAAAAGGTTAAGTAAGACAGGGCAGAATTTAGATAATAGTTGATGATGATTATGATATTTTACCCCAGGTCAGTTCTGATCAAGAAACCCTATGATCAACAATATTCCAGCCCTGACCGACTTTTCTTTCATTTACGTGTTGAGATTGAAATATTCAACATGATTTCCTCTAAAATAACAGGGTGTGGAATTGAGGGAGATTTGGCTGCTATTTCTAACAGGTTAAGTGACTATATCTGGGTTTCTACATTAATTTGGGATGTCTGAGCTGGACCTATGTGGAGGTAGTTAATTCAGATACACTTAGAAGCACTTTCTACTCGCCAGCAGCCCTTTGACAAAACTAATTAAGAGTAATTAGTGTTAATGTCATCATTGATATTAAATTTCAATGATTTTCTATAAACAATTAGTGGATCGATGTTAGCCAGGTATACAGAATACCCAGTAGTGACCAGCCAAAAAGTCAGCAGTTACTAATCAGTTGCCAGATTAGAGATTAGAGACCAATACACTTGATATCCAGAAGTCTGGTTCATCTACCTCAAATAGTTACTGCAAAGAATATTTACTGCTGTAGATAGCAGTAGCATTGTAAACTGCTGAGTGCTTTGTCAGTTTGCTGAACTTCCATCTAGCAAGTGTGCTTGGAAGATAATTTACTGTTCATGATTTTGTTTATCTCTACATCTGCCCTGAGTGAACAGGCCTAGAAAGCTTGCTTCATGGGAAGAGAGCTGGTTTTAAGCTACTTATACAGATTTGTTCAAATTGGGCCCTGCACTAAGAGAGGGCCTAATCTGTTGTGCAGTTTAATACTAACACCATCACACTTTTAGGTCACTGATAAAAACTAGGCTGCACATAACAAAAAAAAAAAAACTCTTTATTAACGAGAAGAAAAGATAGTTTGCATAATTCTTCTTTATCATGATGCTAAATAATTTTAGAAACCTTAAAACCATCTTATTCAAAACAAAAAAAAAACATTGCTATTTACCTGTCACAGACCAACCCCCTACAAGAAACATTGCTTTAGGTTAAAATACTAGAGTGTATTACATTTGTAACATGTATAGAATATACAGTACAAACTGTAATATTTTGTCTTGGAAAGACATCTCAAAGACAGTTGCTTGTTAAAAATGCAGAGCTTTACTCAGAATGCTGGTGAATTACCAGACATGGTATTTCAATCTGATTAGGTTTCTTCAGTGACAAATACCCCAGATGTTCTGAGTGAAGCCAACAATGCTTGATCCAATATAGAAATCAGTAAACAAAGCAATTTTGGTTATTATATCAAAACTAGTATTATTGGCTTAGTCCAGAACATTCAGGGTATTTGTCACTAAGGAGACCTAATCAAGCTAAAACAATGTCTGGCAAATCCACAAGCATTCTGAGCAAGGCTCTGTGTCTTTTAGCACACAAGTCTCTTCAAGATGTTTCTCTGAGACAATATATTACAGCTAGTGCCATTCCACATTTGCATATATATTACATATATTATGCACACCAGTATTTTAATCAAAGAATCTTTCAAGTCATCATCATAATTCAATATCTAATTTTCCATGCTTGCATGGATCTGATGGAATTTTCTGAAGCAGATTTTTTAATATCCAGATGCCCTTTCTATTGCCAACCCTTACCTGTTTCCAAGCACGATAATACTTTCCCCATATTGAAGCAAATTTTCTATGGCTAGATGCCTTTCCAACTGCCAACCCTCATCTGTTTTCAAGCAAGGTAATATTTTCCCATAACCAAATATGTTTTATACAGAAAAACTGGAAACAAACAATCTCAATGATGCTCGTTTACAACCATCGTGTGGCATCTAGATAAGGGTACAAACAGACACACACAAATATACACAATGGGCTTTCTTCAGTTTTGATACCAAATCCATTCACAAGGTTTTGTTTGATTCAAGATTACAATAGAAGGCATTTGCCCAAGCTGCCATACAGTGGGACTGAACCCAACACCATATGGTTGGAAAGTTTCTTAATCATACAGCCATGTCTGCACCCACTGGCAGGTGTGTTCATTAACTGACTGCTTTAAGTGCTTTTAGTCTTTGGCAGAGACCATTCTGTTGTCAATATTTAGACCACGTCCCCAGGTCAGAGGATGCTGCTGCTGATTCTTACAGCAGCAATCCATGCAACGTACAATTTTTCCACCATTCCCCTGTGGATCCAGTCTCACAGGCTAGAGAAAGGTTATGGGCACTGCTGTTTGTCTTCTGGCAAAATCATTAAAAAAATAACAACGAAAACAAGGAGAAAAAAAATATTGCTGGAGTTCATTTGTGCTTCAAAAATAAGTTAATAAAATTCCATAAATTCAATAAGCTCTTGTAGCGTGATGTGAGGTTATTTCTAATATTTTGGGCCAGGCACATCTCCCTATGACATGCAAAGTTATTCAATTGTAAGAAATTATTCCAAGAATATCCTATGATTGATTTTGTCCACCATTTTTCTTTTCGTTCTTTACTCATGCTCATCTTTTGTTTTGTTTTCTTTTTGTATTTTTTCTCCAATATATTATTACAAAAATATATAAAATACTAGCAGAGCAACCCAGCGTTGCCCGGGAATGAAATTGTTGTTTATATACTGGAATGAAAAAAGCAAAATATGCTGTATAGAAATCTGAGGACATTCTGTAGATGGACTCTCAGATGAATGATGACTGGGCACCTCTCATGAATTGGAAAATTGAAGATGCGCCAAAAAGCCTCATTGGTACTTGGAAACTTTTACGAAAATTAAAATGTGTATGCGCGCGCGCGTGCGTGGGGTGTTCCACAATCGCCATTTATTTCAATTACTCTTGTGAGGATATTTACGTAAGTCATTTTTTTCATTTAATCCCCGTTTTAATTTTCGTAAAAGTTTCCAAGTACCAATGAAGCTTTTTGGCACATCTTCAATTTTCCCCATTCATGAGAGGCGCCCAGCCATCATTCATCTGAGAGTCCATCTACAGAATGTCCTCTCAAATTTCTATACAGCATATTTTGCCTTTTTTTCTTCAAGTATATAAGCAACAATTTCATTCCCGAGCAACGCCGGGTGCCTCTGCTAGTACTACATACACACCGCTCTCTCACACACATACATCCAAAAATGATGGATGCATATGACAACACACCCCTTGACTCACTCACACTGTCTCTTACAAACACACACATACATAAATATATACAAACATATTTACAAAGACACACGCGTGCGTGAGAGAGAGAGAGAGAGAGAGAGAGAGAGAAAGAGAGACAGAGCCAGTGAAGGGGTGTGTCGACAATTATACGTACATACATAAATAGTCATACATTTCTTGTACGTATGTGTGAGTGTGTGTGTGAGAGAGAGAGAGAGTCACTGAAACATCTCTCTGTCTGTCTTCCTGTCTGTCTCTCTCTCTCACACACACACACGTGCAGATATACACACAGAAAAGATGTATGCATATGAATTTATGTATGTACGTAGACATCACAAGAC
>NC_068981.1:102019820-102036007 GCF_001194135.2 Octopus bimaculoides
TATATATATATATATATATATATATATATATATATATTATAAAACAAGATTAGTTTTTAATATTTCATTTTATATAAAATCTCTTTTACTTGTATCAGTCATCAACGGTTGACAAGCGGTGGTGGGGAACAAACACAGACACAAAGATACACACTCATTATATATATATAATATATATGATGAGCTTCTTTCAGTTTCCCTCTACCAAATCCACTCACAAGGCTTCGGTTGGCCCGAGGCCATAGTAGAAGACATTTGCCCAAGGTGTCATGCAGAGAGACTGAACCCTGAACCATGTGGTTGAAAAATAAGCTTTTTACCACACAGCCATGCCTGTATCTATGTTAATATATGATACAAAAAATTATTAAAAAAAATAATAAAGCTTTATTACATTATTGTGTTTTGTTTCTAAACAGAAATTGGTTTGGGAAAAGCTTTGTAGCCAAGGCAAGTGTATCATACAAGCTACTCTGCACATTCTAATATTAATCTATATATTAGTGAAAAAAAAAAGTATGTATTGAGTATGGTTTGAAATTTCCCCAAGACACCTGATGAAGGCTGGAGAGTATATCAGCCGAAACGTTGTGTTAACAACAAAGAAGATGGGGACGAATATCCATCAAATGTAAATAATGTACATAATTCCTCATCTCTCAAATATAGAATTGTATTAAACTGATGTTTTTATGTAAATACCTTTATGTTTATGTAAGTATGCATCACCAAATATGAATAATATATATATTCTTAAACAAGAATATTAATGACAGTGACCTTGAAGTTTTGGGCATATAAGCCATTGGTGAACTGTCCAACAATGGTTTAACTGGCCAAAACGTCGAAGTCACTGTCTGTCAATAATTCAATGATATTTTTAAGAATAATAAATTCTTTCTCTACAGAAGTATAGAGTAACTCATCGAATTAATGTAAAATTGTTTCTATTATAACTGAATATAAAAACAAACAACACACCATCTCTCTCTCATAAATATATTATATATATATATCACCAGATGGAGTACTTTTTTGTTGATCTTTTTATCACAGTACTACATTATATATATGAGGATATATGCTTATGTATACATGTGTATGCGTGTGAGAGTGTGTACGCACACATACACACATATATGATTTGTTCCCAAGATGATATATCAACTTGAGTAATTTTCCTTTCATACTAATAAATACAATTTTTTCCAACGCAGACTTACCACCAGTCTCCTTGGATTCTGTTTATTTTTTTTTTCCACTTATAAATACATAGCAACCCCTCCACACACATACCATACCTACATACACCCACATCTAAACAAATAATAAAGGTGTGCATTCATGTTTGTGTGAATGAATATTTTGCAATCTAATCTGCTTTCATTTTGTATTTATGATAACCTTTCTGATAACATATTTATAGAAAGCCAATCTGTTATTCATAACATTTCTTTTATTACCATTTCCCTTTCATTACCCCGCCATCATTTCCTGTATTCTCTTTATTTGTTGTTTTTTTTTAATTTGTTTGTTTGTCTACTTCATTTCATTTCAACTTCCTCCACCCACCGCCTAAACATCCTTACATGAAGCAGGATTTGTTTATTTTTTCAAACTAGTTTCATTCATTGAACTGTGGCTACACCAGAACGCTACCCTCAATGTTTTTTTCCCCTCTTTTTTATTGATTATACCAACCTCATCACCCACTCATCACTTTGACATTTATTTTATGGGACATGGACAGGGAATAGGTGAAATCTACTTGGACAAACATGAACATAAGCAAAACATATACAGATATGTGTGTGTGTGTGTATATATATGTTTTTATCTTCAGTTATAATAAAACAATTTTACATTAATCTGATGGGTTATTCTATACTTTTGTAAAGTACAAATTTATTCTTATACGAGACTGTTTTTGACAGTGACTTCAAAGTTTCAGTCAACTAAGCCAAAACTTCGAAGTCACTATCAACAAGATTCTTGTATGAGAATTATATATATATATATAGGAAAATGAAATAATAATAATACCGCAGAATGCTAAACTGAAAGCATATTTTAATATAGATGTGTATAAGGAGGATTAAAAAGAATTTCTAACCGGCTTTCATCGCATGGCAAATTTTCAAGAAGGAAAATGAAAATAATGTTCTTTACAAAAAAATAAAAAATATATAAAAAAATAAATATACCAATACATTATATTGTCTTTGAGCTTTTAAAGTTCAATGGTAATCCATGTAGATAATTGTTAGAAAAATAAGGATGCATGTAATTAAGATCAGTGTCATGTTTAAAAAAGGCTGAGAGTTTATGTGTTAAACAGGAAGTGTGGTGTCAAAACAGGAAGTGTGTGTAAGGGAAGACAATTCTGTGGGTCTTATACTCTTTAGTTGGAGTTCTGGACTCTTTGGCAACAGGAAGTTTATGTCTGTTCTTAGAGAAACAAGAAGTAAATTTATATGTACTTCAATGGGTAGGCGAGAGAAGGGAATATGGTCACCGAGGAGTTTGTATGTTAAGAAGGATTTGGAATTTCTCTATAAAAAGATTCTCCTTGTTGATTCGTTCTTGTGTAGAGATTCTGTCTTTACATTGATAGAAAGGGAATATAAGGAATTTAGGGTTTTTATTTCTGGCGCAAGAGTCTATGTGGCCACTGAGTGTAATTTGGCGGTGTTGTGGAATGTCAAGGAAGATGTAATGAAGACCAATTTCATAAAGAAAGGCAACAAGTGGAAAGATGAAGGTCTTGAGAAGATCCATATCCAAACCAGATAAGTATCTAAAGACTGGAAGCGATGATAATGATGATGTTCTATATATATATATATATATATATATATATTTGTATTTCAGATGTTTTTTTTACCTGCTCGAAGAACTGATTGCAAGCCATGGAAATGCCACAGTAATATACTAGTGGATCAACCGAAATAAATTATTACACTATGGTATCAAGTACTTTTTCTCCTACTTTATTACCAACAGAAACACACACATACACACTCCTGTCTGAGTAACTGGTAGCATGTTGGGAAAACTCCAAAGCAACATGCTACTGGATCAACTGAAATAAATCACACACACATACACACACACACACACACACATCTATGTGTGTGTATATATGCTAATGGATGACTGTACAAGTTTGCCTGCATGCGTGACTTAATCATATGCATATGTTCAAAAGTGAAATAAAAAGTTTTTTTTTGAAAAAGAAATGTATGATTCATTTAACTAAAGTAGTTTGTTAAGTGATCCAGGCATATTTTTGTATTTGAGAGAGAGCGAGAGAGAGAGAGAGGGGTGGGGGAAATAAAGAAGAGGGAGAGTGAGAGATAAAGACTAGAGAAGATGAAAAAAAATCTTGTAGAGACGTGTAAAAGAGAAGTAAAAGAAAGCTCTTGATGTGATTTTTGAACTTTCTCATCCTTCAGAATAGTTGAGTAAATGGAAATGACACTTCAAGATGGTAAAAGAAGGTAAAGAAGGATTCTAAAAATATTAATGAAATTTATAGAAAATATATAACCAAATGAAAAGAAAATGATAACTATCAGCATTCAAATATTATACTTTCCATCAGGAAAGATGAAAAAATAAAATAAAACTTAGAATGATCAAAAAATATCTCAAAAAAAAAAAAAATGACAGATCGAAGACTCTTAAGAAAAAGAAAATAAGATAAACAATAACTCTATGTCTTCTGATTATTGTCAGAATGAAAGAAAATTAAAAAAAAAACAATATATATATATACATATATAGATATAAAAATCAAAGATTTATTAAAATGCAAACATATAAAGAAATTTAAGAACAAAAAAAAACTAATAATAAAATTGACCCAAAGTATTGTCTATACTTTCTGATGTAATCAATTTTCTCTAGTGGTTCCAACATTATCTGATGACAATCATTAATCTTCTAAAGGATCACAGGATAATATTCCACACAGAAAGTTAAATGAAAAGATAACAGAACAATTGTACAACGTTTTTATTTTTTTTCCCCAATATTTTTTTCCTCCTTTTTTGAGTAGATCAGGTGAGTGTTGGGTTGAGTTGAAGAGAGAGACAGAGAGAGAGAGAAGACACAAGACAGTAAAACAATGGTCTGGAAAATCTAATCTGTCAGAAGTTTTATTATTTGATTTGAATGTCACACCCTGACAGTCTCCTCATGAGGTTTTGTGTTTCTGCATGTCAAAAACCATTTCAAAGGTTGTTTACTGCTAATGTTTGCTACAGATTTGGCATATTTCATTTTCCTTTTTATTTTTATTTCACCATCAGCTGAAAAATACTAAACAAATGTATTTTTCTCTTCATGTTACATGTTAACAGGCAAAGGTGTGACTGTGAGAAAAGAGACTTGCTTTCCAACCATGTGGTTTTGAGTTCAGTCCTACTGTGTGGCACCTTCGGCAAGTTTCTATTATTATGGGCCCTGGGCCAACCAAAGCCTAGAGAGTGGGTTTGGTAGACAGAAACTGAAATCTTGTCATACACACATGTGTGTGCATGTACTCTCTCCTTGTCTTGACATCACATGATAGTAAACCAGTGTCATCATTATGCAAGCAGTGTCTGTCCCTTCCAATCTTTAGTTAAAACATGTCTAGTTGTGAAGAAATATCACCTTACTAGGAAAGCAGGCTGGAGTTGGCTGCAGAAAGTATGTTACAAGGGTATCTGGTTGCAACAAATTCTGCTTGACTCATATAAGCATGGCAAAGTGGATGTCGAAACAATGACGATAATGTTACATCACAAAGTGACTTTCAACTCTTTTCTATACCTGTACTCAGGGCTGGTTTTAAGCCAATTAGACAGATTTATTCAAATTGGGCTCTGAGCTAAGAGAGGGCCCTGTGCATATGCTTGAGTGGAGGATGCTATGATGAATTTTTAGTATATCATTTTAGCTAATAATGGAGCCTCAAGCCCTCAACACTTTTTGGCTGGGATTGGTTTATTACACAAAGCATAAAACATCAATCTACAGCTTTTGCAGAGTAGAGGGCCCCACTGACTATTCTGTAATTGGGCCCTGCACTTCCTAGTGCAGGCCCTGCCTGTACTTATATGACAAAATTTCAAGAAATGTATTACTAGAATATATGCTCTTCTTGTAGTTTAGTGCCAGCCCAGCCTTAATTAAGTAGATCTATTATACAGAGTGTTCTAGCTATGACCATCCTCTCCTTTATTTGAGCATCCTGTATGTTTCCCCCCATAGACTGCTGCCTTGGCATTGTGGGGAGCTTACATGCATGTGACCCTGAGAGTTGTACCAGCAGAGTGTTTAGCACTATGCTTTACAGATTCAATGATGCCAGATAGGTCAAAAGATAAAAAAACAGATTAAAAGATAGTCCCCAGTCTTCCAGGTAAAGGGTTTTGCATGGAGTTAGCAACGCCCTTACTCTGTAAAAACTTACATCAACTATAGAAATGTCATAGAAGAAACCAAAGCAAATTTCACAATTCTAGGGATCAAAAATAAAGACCTAAGACAGACAAGGGTCTGAGTGAGTGAATAATCATGTATCCAATGGTATGTTATTAAATGTAGTCTTAGACATGAACTTATAAAAGATAGTAGGGTATATCAAGAGAAAATTTAGCTGCTATTTATAGCAGGTCAAGCAGCAATTTCTCTAAGCTCATCAACTCTATTTCTCTATACTTAAGCTAAATGATATCCTTGTTTTACTCCAATAGAGAAAACATAAGCTCAAACTGGAAATCTTTTATTCTGTACACTACACACCCTTGTGTGTTTGGAAACAGACTTTTGATATCTTTTTTATCAATTTTTTTTACACTTGCTTCAATCATTAGACTGTGGTCTTGCTGGGGAACTGCCTTTGAAGAATTTTTAGTCAAACAAATTGACTCCAGTACTTATTTTATGTTTTTAAACCTGGTACTCATTGTATCGTCTCTTTTGCCAAAATGTTAAGTCACAGGGATGTAAACAAAACCAACACCATTTGTCAAGTGGTGGTAGTGGTCGGGGGGACAAACATAGACACAAAGACATATGCACATACACACATATATATGATGGGTTTCTTTCAGTTTCCATCAACCAAATCCACACACATTATCTTTTGTTGTCTCAAGGCTATAGTAGAAGACATTTGCCCAAGGTGCCACACAGTGGGACTGAATCTGGAACATGGTTGGGAAGTAAGCTTCTTACCACACAAGGTTAGCATTTCTCAAGCAGGGTACCCTAGAACCCTATGGATTCCTGACTGGTTCCACAAGAGAAAGTGATAAATAGGTTATTTATATGGAAATGCTTACTTTCTAGTCATATTTCAATTTAATTCTATGTTTGTAATTTTATTAAATACACAGATTATATGCATATATTCCTTAAGGTAATAAAATATCATGGCTGCTTTAAGGAGACTATGAATAAAATACTTTGTAGAGAATTGTAAGGGAAATTGGTCTAAATAAGGTCATAAGATAAAATTTCTTAGGCCTTTTTTGTGGTACCTGATAGCTTTAGCACTGTTAAACCTTTTAAAGGCAATTTTCATCTCTTTTGAAATAACTTAATGGAAAAAGAAAGAACAGATCAATAAAAAATATTAAGTAAATTTAACATAGGTTCATCAAGAGAAAATGGTTGAGAACTGTTGCCCTATGGTATCATGATCTCTTGGTTAGAAATCACTCATGTATAGGCTTCCTTATTGCTTAAGACACAGTAATTTGTATAAACAAATAAAATAGCACAACACATTAACAGGCCTCAACTTTAGTAATTTTACTATAACTAATTTAGTACATTATGGTATCAAGCTGCTGCTACTTCACATTGAGAGGACACAGCTTGGGTACATCTGATATGTAGCCAGAAGACTGCAAGAAAGAATCAGAAGATAAACATTTCAAGCTGAGCCAACCAGCAAGAGATCTACGGATAGACCAAGAATGAGATAGTTGGATAATATCCATAATCTTAGTTGATCATGTTCAGGAATCCAGCATGAAAATTTAATGGTTGCTTCTGATAGGAACTCTATGGACGAGGTGCCTGAGGATTTTACTCCTATAACTTTTCCAGGAATAATAGATGTCGAAAATGGATGAACTGGCAGAAACATGAAGAGTGTTGGATAGAGTGTCTTGCAATATTTGTTCCAATACTTTACACCCTGAGTTCAAATCCTGTTTAAGTCAACTTTGCTTTTCAGCCTTTTGGGATTACTAAAAGTGTCAGACCATGGCAGTGGATAAGTGGAATGTTAGTAGGTTCAAAGATATATCCTACTATATCTCTTTTGGCTCTGTATGTTCTGAGTTTAAACTTCATATCCTGTTACTGGCAAAGATGGTAAAGCAAGTGCCTAAATATTTCAGCTGATCACACTCAGTGCTAACACACCAGCCATCATACGGGGATATTCAAATCCTGTGCACTTAATGAACAAAGTTTGTAGCTTCCAGTTTTATATACAAACCATCACATCTTTTGTGTAATGTAAACATATCAATAATAATTTGGGTTTCTTACTGTTGAAAATGTCTTTTGTTTTATACACTAATATTAGTCTCACTCTATATAATCAAAAAGAAACCAATTAGGAGCTTGAACATAACAGTCATTTAGTGATAGGTATGCCAGGTCCCTATAACTGTTGTTGATGAGATCACAGAAGTGACAAAAATGGTACCACTTCAAAAAATAAAATACAAGAGTAAATAACCATTTTCCTGTGTTCTTAACTCATTTTGCTTCAGATAAATTTGAATAGAATGAAGAATTTAGTAAAATATTTTGCTACTAAATTTAGTGTATGTAAAATAAATTAACAAAAAATGTTGATGGAAGGTTTTTCTTCAGGTCACTTTAAAACAGGAAGTTTCTCTCATAGTACCAGGGATAGTGTTGGGGGTATTGGTAATAAAACAGTTACATGACTAACATGTTTCTTCTATGATGTAATTGTTTGAGTTTTAACATATTGTCTAGACCAATTCAACTCACAAACATTTATTCATATTGTCTTGAATTAATCATGAATTATCTTGTAGCTTCAAAGTTTTATGTGATATTTTTAAAATGCGTAGTTGAATAGGTGTGAGAGGCCAGATTTGGCCAGTTTAAATATAATAGAGCAGAATATTTTGGTCAAATATGGTTAGTTTAACTGCAAAAGGGTTAAAACTTCATTTTTGGAAGACTATAATTCACACCATGATACACTTGAAGAAAACGAAGAAGCCTCTATGTGGTTACTTAATCTGCTAGATATAGCAGCAAAATTTCCTTCAAATCTTACCCTACTACCTTAAACGAAGGGGAAAAAAAGTCATTTAGTTTGCAAACGTGTGTATGTGTATTAGTGTATGTATGCATGTATGAGTGTGTGTATGCATGCATATGCATTCATGAAAAAATATGTACCAAGCAAATAAATAAGTACTGGGGTTGACATGATTGACTAAGCACTAAACCCATGAAATATGACTGCAATAAGTAAGAGAATGAAAAAAATAAAATAAAAATGTAAAAATAATGTAATCAGTGAGAAACATAAAAACAAGTTAAGATTGGAATATCACTTTTAATTGTAAATGTCAGATCACTCATGACCTGGGGTTAAACAACCACAACAACAACTATATTTTTTCACATAATTCTGAATATGACATTGAATAGTTTGAGGCTCTACTCACTCTCTCTCACACAGACGCACGCACGCGTACAAATACATCTAAGCTGCATGTGCAGATGATGATGACTTTGAAATATATCATCTTATATCTGTTACTATTTCAAGCAGCTCATATGATTTTGATCTTTTTATCAACACTCTTGTAGCTAACATTACCACCATGTCATATCACTGACATCATTTATCTCACATCGTTGCATTTAGCCAACAACATTAGCTGAAACTGATATGTGTGTCTATATATATATATATATATATATATAATGTGCATATTCACACAAGAATGTATTATATATGTATATATTCTCTCTCTCTTTTTACTCTTTTACTTGTTTCAGTCATTTGACTGCGGCCACACTGGAGCACCGCCTTTTAGTCAAGCAAATCAACCCCGGGAATTATTCTTTGGAAGCCTAGTACTTATTCTATCGGACTGTTTTGCCGAACCGCTAAGTTACAGGGACGTAAACACAGTACCATCAGTTGTCAAGCGATGCTGGGGGGACAAACACAAACACACAAACACATATATATATATATATCTTTTACTTGTTTCAGTCATTTGACTGTGGCCATGCTGGAGCAGCGCCTTTAGTTGAGCAAATCGACCCCAGGACTTATTTTTAGTAAGCTTAGTACTTATTCTATTGGTCTCTTTTGCCGAACCGCTAAGTTAAGGGGACGTAAACACACCAGCATCGGTGGTGGTCAAGCGATGTTGGGGGACAAACACAAACACAAAAACATATACACACACATACATACATATACATATAAATGATGGGTTTCTTTCAGTTTCTGTCTACCAAATCCACTCACAAGGCTTTGGTCAGCCCGAGGATATAGTAGAAGACACTTGCCCAAGGTGTTTTACATTAATCTGATGGGTTATTCTATACTTTTGTAAAGTACAAATTTATTCTTATACGAGACTGTTTTTGACAGTGACTTCAAAGTTTCAGTCAACTAAGCTGAAATTTTGAAGTCACTATCAACAAGATTCTTGTATGAGAATTATATATATATATATATATATATATAGGAAAACAAAATAATAATAGTAAGGCAGAATGCTAAACTGAAAGCATATTTTAATATAGATGTGTATAAGGAGGATAAAAAAGGATTTCTAACCAGCTTTCATTGCATGGCAAATTTTCAAGAAGGAGGAAAATGAAAAAAAATATATAAAAAAATAAATATACCAATGCATTATAATGTCTGAGTTTTTAAAGTTCCATGGTAATCCATGTAGATAAATGTTAGATAGATTAGGATGCATGGAATTAAGAATGTTGTGTTTAAAAAAGGCTGAGAATTTATGTGTTAAATAGGAAGTGTGGTGTCAAAACAGGAAGTGTAAGGGAAGACAATTCTGTGGGTTTTATACTCTTTAGTTGGAGTTCTGGACTCTTTGTCAACAGGAAGTTTCTCTAAGAACAGACATAAAATTCCTGTTGACAAAGAGTCCAGAACTCAAACTAAAGAGTATAAAACTCACAGAATTGTCTTCCCTTACACACACTTCCTGTTTTGACACCACACTTCCTATTTAACACATAAACTCTCAGCCTTTTTTAAACACAACATTCTTAATTCCATGCATCCTAATCTATCTAACAATTATCTACATGGATTACCATGGAACTTTAAAAACTCAAAGACAATATAATGCATTGGTATCTTTATTTTTTATATATTTTTTCATTTTCCTTCTTCTTGAAAATTTGGCATGCAATGAAAGCCGGTTAGAAATCCTTTTTTATCCTCTTTATACACATCTATATTAAAATATGCTTTCAGTTTAGCATTCTGCCTTATTATTATAATTATTTTTTATTTTCCTATATATATATATATATATATATATACATACATACATACATACATACATACATATATACACACACATATAGGGTCATCCCATAAATAATGCGGTGGAGGGGGGTTCATTGCATGAACTAAATGTTGGAGGGGGACAGGATAAACTACCTGCATCAACTTGCTCCAAAAGCAGGCAGTAATTGTATCTTATTAGTGCAGTTTAATTTTAACAGTTATTTTTTTCAAAGCTATAATGGAAGTGACAAAGCATATTTGGCATATTTTGCTTTATAAATTCAATCAAGGCAACAATGCAACAGAAAGTGTGAGGAATATCAATGCAGTATATGAGGACTGGACAATAAATGTAAGCCAATGTCAATAGTGGTTCCAGAAATTCTGAGCTGAAAACTACAGCGTAGAAGAGGACCCTCATCTGGAAGATCTGCAGAGCTCAATGAGGACATCGTAACCATTAAGGAACTAGGAGATAAGCTTGGATTTGGTTATTCAACCATTCATCAACACCGTGCCATTGGAAAAGTCAACAATTGGGTTAATGGGTTCCTTACAAACTTTGTGAGTCTAATCACACACAGAGTGAATTTGTGCTCTTCTTTGCTGTCATATTTCATGAAAGAACCTTTTTTTAATACCGAATAGTGACTGGTGATGAGAAATGTGTTCTCTATAAAAATGCCAAGTGCCGAAGACAGTGGGTAGGGAGAGCAGAAACACCGGCACCCCAAACTAAAGAACGCCTTCACCCACGTAAGGTTTTGTTATCTGCTTGGTGGGATACGAAAGGTTTAGTCCAATTTGAACTTTTAAACCCAAACCAAATTATAACAAAGATCTACTGCAAGCAGCTTGAGTGGATTAAGTCAGCACTAGAAGAAAAATGACCAGATCTTTGGTTTCAAGAGGAAAAGTGTTCTTCCATCTGGATAATGCTAAGCCACAAACAGTGAGGATGACATTCCAAAAGCTGGAGCAGTTTGAATAGGAAATAATGCCTTACTCAGCATATTCACTGGACACAGCCCCATCTGATTATCATTTATTCTCCAGTCTTCAAAATAAACAGAAAAAATATAGCAGGCGATATCAGTACAGTACTGGAGAAGTATTTTTCATCATGGACAAGTGAATATTGGAAGAGGGGCCTTGCAAGTCTACCAAATAGATAGAAGAGCATTGTAGAAAATGAGGGGAGAGTATATTTTAGATTAAAATAGAACTTTATTTTAAATTTGAAAAATAAAAGAAATACAAAAAACTGCATTATCTATGGGATGACCCAATATATACATACAGATATACATAAACACATACATACAAACATATATACATACACACATGTATACACATATATACATATACACACATATATACATATATATATACACATACATACACACACATATACATATATACATATACATACATACACATATGTATATACACAAATAGATACATACACATATATATATATACACATATACATACACATACACACACACACACATATATATACACACATGCACACCCATATATACACACACACATATGTGTCATAGAATGGCGTCTTATGCTATAGGTCATGGGTATCAAACTTAATAGCACAGGGAGCCAAAATTCAAATCACACTTAAGGTTGTGGGTCGAAATGGATAAACATTTATTAAGTAGTGGAAATCTAAACCATTTTTTAAAAACAATGATAAGAATTAAAACAGACAAAAGTTAAAATAATAGCAACTCAAGGCATACCAATTTTCACTCTGATGCCAATTTGTCAGAGCTGGCTGTTTCGAACTTTTCTTGGCAACAAATTATGTTTGGAATAAGGTTCTGTGTTATGGAGATTCTCAAGATGGACTGTGGGTATTCATCAGTGAGAGGACTCCAGTGTGATGTTCTGTTATTTTTCATCACAGAGAACAGCTACTCACACAGATATGTGCTACCAAACATGCTCAAGTTTGAGCTGCATGTAGATGAAGCTTGGGCGTCTCTTTAGGAATGAAATGAGCTGTGCAGGCCCCTAATTTACTTTTGGTGCCCCAGTACACTGCAACTCTATGAGCTCCATCTGCAAATGTACAGGAGCAGTTTCTACGTTGATGGCAAATGGGTTGTAAAACAGCTCAAAATTACTTGTCTGTACTTCAAAGTTACTAAAATGCCATGTGAACTCAGTTTTGCAGTAAAGTGTGCATTTGGAAACACCATGGTGCTGACTTGGTTCAACGTTGCTTTGCAATAAGGAAAGAGAAACAAGTTGCGTAGGTGCATTTGTGTCTCCCATAAGTGTGAAGCTTCAACTGAAATGCCTTCACTGCATCATGCATATCAGTGATCAAGTGCTTCCGTTCCTGGAGCTGTAGGTTTAAGATGTTGAGATGAGTAGTTATGACAGACAGCAATGCCATCTCACATTTTCACTTTTTATCCAGAAAAACTGTGGAGTCTTTTCTTTGATGTCCATGAACTGACAGATTTCCTCGATCAGCAGGAAAACTCTGAGAACTTTTCCCTGGCTTAGCCATTGCAGCTCTGTATAAGGCATATCGCTGAACTCTGAATCTATTTCCTCAAAAAAAGACTGAAATTGGCAGTGATTTAAACCTTTGGCTCTGATAAAGCTGATGGTTTGTGTTAGAGTGTTCATTACATGCTCCATGTTGAGGACTTTACCACACAGCGATCCTTGGTGTATGATGCAGTGATATACTGTCAACTCACCAGTACAGTCCTCCTGCATCTTTAACAGCATACTTCCTACTAGTCCACTTTTTCACTGCACATCGCTGGTGCTCCATCTGTTTTAAGTTCAACAAGTTAGCTCCAAGGCAGGTTCATGTCAGTTACACTTCAACATATGTTGTCAAAAATGTCTTTTCCTGTTGTTGTCCCATGCATGGATTTCATGTAAACTGGATTCCACTCCACGGACGAAGATGGCGAGCTGTGCAGTGACAGTCGTATCATTATTTTCTTTGACACCAAGAAAATATACAACAAAGTCCTTGCCTTTTCAATCAGCTGTGTCTTCACATCAGTGGCTATCTCACAAACTTGATCAGTAATTGTATATCTGCTAAGGATTTCATTTGCAAACATTTGCTTTTTGTCTGGACAAGACGTCACATACTTCCATCATGCATTTCTTCAGAAACTCTCTCAGTCAATGGTTGGGGTTGATTTGGCGATCTCCTCTGCCACAATAAAATTTGCTTTCGCAGCAGCTTCTCTTTGTGATTTTGCTTTCATGAAAAACCCCTGCTGTGATGTTAGATTGCTTTTCGATTCTTCTACTTTCTGTAGCTTCTGTTCTGCATGTAAGTTTTTCGATTTGTCTCGTAGTGCCATCTTTGATTATATTCCTTGATCACAGCCACATTATCTCCACAATTTAGACACACAGGTTTACTGCCAGTATCAGTAAACATATATTGAGCCTCCCGTGGCTTTGAAAGGCTCTCTTTTCAGAATAAACTTTTCTCATGACCATTTTAATGGCTAGCTTTGATTTAAAATTAAGATTGCGCATCTACCGATAGACACTTGATTGATATGGCATAAGAGGGAAGGAGTGATGCAATATCCAGGCACCACACTACTTTCATCTCTTATGCGCCAATCCAAAATGAACAACAGGACGTTGCTAGGTTACTGTAATGACGAACATGCATGCACTTGACGCGAGAATGCTCTCAGGCAGCTTTTCGTTCGACAAAGCTGCTAAATTGGGGAATTTATGGTTTGCACTTCATATCACCGGGCCATTAAAAAATATTTGCCAAAAATTCTCTCACAGGCCGGATATGGCCCGTGGGTTTTGAGTTTGACACCTGTGCTATAGGCTCAGCTCAACCAATACATTTTTAGTGAAACTGAAAGAGAGAAACTGAAGAAATCTGTAGAGTGTGCGTGTGTTTTTGGAGAGAGAGAGAGAGAGAGAGAGAGAGAGAGAGACGTATTAGACTGTAGCCTTAGATACAATGTTAAAAGAATTAATACGATCATCACGGCAGTAATATCTTTGGTCATAGATTTGATTGTTCAGAGCTGCACACATATACAGAAAGACACATCGAAACACACGCACACACATCCATGAAACAAAATATTTACATTTAATGATGCTTGTAGATGAAATATGTGAACATTACAGACATGATTAGGTGATCGATAATGAGCAAGTAAAAAATGATTGCTCAAATTATTAAACTCATTTTGAGCATATGTTTATTGTTAATCAGCATATTAACTCAGTTTCTCTCATCATCTTTTATGATAAAAGTTTGGAAATAGACAAATAAATAGGATAAAATAATGCCATTAAAACAGCTGTTAGATTCACAACAAAGAAACTAAAAAAATAACATATATATATATATATATATATATACCTTTATATACTTTAATTTGAATTTATTCCTGATTTAGATATACATTTAGACATAAGAAAGTTTAAAGAAACAGGGAAAAGAAATGAAGAAAAATCATGTTTTACTGACTGACATAAGAAAACTTTAACATTTCAAATTTTATATATAGCTTGCAACAAGAATAAAGGTGAAAGAAAACAAGGATATTAAATAATATTGGATGAAAAAGGTTCAACAAAGAAAATTACAAATGTTTCAACCAGTTTTATCCTGTTGAAATGATTTCTTTCTGCTTTTCGTTTTTGTCGTATTCTAAATTGATCTACAAAATATATTTATTCTAATATGGCTGCCAGACAACATCGTGCACCAGCTTATTATTAACATTGTTATTTATTAGTTTCCAAATTGCGGTAATTATATGTGAACAAGTACGAACATTTATTGACAAAACCAAAATAAAAATAAAATTTTAAAAAATCCTAAAATATAAAAAACAACATTATAACATATATTCATCTATTTTCTAATTTGCCTTGTTAGTATCTCAGGAAATCAAGAGGAAATGTTAAACAAAAAAATATTAAAATTAACGAAGGAAAAAGAAATTAAACATGCCTAGCAACAGTCTAAGTGATTATATCTTTATTTGTCTAATCATATAAATTTTGTCAATTGGAGAATTAAATTTCCTAAGGCATTTACACACACACATTCAAATACAATTATACCCGTAACTGCAGACTGGTAGACATATAGACAGACAGGTATGCATATATGTAGTTTAAAGTTTACACTAGAGGTAAATTAGTAAATTATACTTTGTGTACGTCAGATGGAAATATATTGTCAAAAACGACCGATGGAATAAGCATGAAAGAATAAGAACTGGGGTCGTATTCATTCAACTTTCAAGATGGTGCTCCTGCATGGCCGCAGTCCAGTAACTGAAACATGTAAAAGATATAAAAGAAAAAAACAGGTTTGGCCAAAAGTCAGCCGACAGTAAATCAAAATTCCATAAATACTATCTGTAATTCTGCATCGACTCGAATGGAAAAATGTGTCGCTCAAGAAGATACTTCAGTATGTACTATTTTCATGATGCTTCATATTTAAATGTTTTTATTAAATTCATTCAGTTGTTAAACAAATAAATCTTGGAATTAAATGGTTTTGATTTACTATCAGGTGACTTTTGGCCAACCATATATATATATATATATATATATATATATATATATA
>NC_068981.1:102036349-102037635 GCF_001194135.2 Octopus bimaculoides
TATATATATATATATATATATATATATATATATATATATGCATATATATACACACACATATGTACGTGCCTACATGTATATGTATAGAAACATGCATATATGGGTACAAGACATCAAAGAAACGTGAGCAAAATGAGAAACGAGAACATAAAAAAACAAAAGCATGGAAAACGAACACTGTACAACGAAAGAAACAACTAGACAAACGAGACAGGCAACATAAAGAACATTCCCTTCCTCCGTTGTCCCGTTTTATCTACTCCGCGTTCAGTTCTTACCTAGTTTTCGTGTAACGACGAAGGGAATAACTGAATAAAGAGTATAAACTATTAAAAGTGACTCGGTGATGACGGAGGCGTAGACGGTGACACTAGCGTTGATTATGATGAAAGGAGAGACAGAGAGAGAGAAGCGGAAATAGTGAGATCAATGAAAGAGAGAGACAAAGAGAAAAACAGGAGAGAGAGAGAGAGAGACAGAGAAAAAAAGGTGGAAATAATGGAAACAATAAAAAGATACAAAAAGAGAGAGAGGGAGAGGTGGGGAAGACGGAGAAAGAGTGAGAATAAGTAAGCATACGAAAGAAAGAGGGTGAAAGTGATAGAAAGATTTTAACACGATGAAGAAAGGGGGAAAGGGAAGAATACAAAAATGTAGCAGAAATTGTGATGTCACAATATCTTTCGTTAGCCAAATCTTCCCCCTTCTCTTCCTCTGGATTCCTTTGAAGTGTTTTTGAAATGTATCTGAGAATATAAAATAACTGCTTCAGAGTTAGAAACAAGGCTAGCAATTTTGAGGGAATCGGGTTAGTCGATATCATCGATAACATTGACTCCCGAGAAAGTATTATTTTGTTACAAGAATGGAAACAATGTTAAGATTCTCCGTATACATGTATGAAATGTACTTGAATTGGGAGGCACTTACTTTAAGAAGCCCTCATACGGATGTTGGCTCTTCGAAAGTTAAAAGGTGCACGAATGTGCATATTAATGTGCACTAAGTATGTATGTGTGTGTGGGGGGGGGGTGTAAAAGCTAAATTGTAATCAAAATATAACTCCAGATAGTTTTATCAAGTATACTCTTTACTCTTTTACTCTTTTACTTGTTTCAGTCATTTGACTGTGGCCATGCTGGAGCACCACCTTTTAGTCGATCAAATCGACCCCGGGACTTATTCTTTGTAAGCCCAGTACTTATTCTATCGGTCTCTATTGCTGAACCGCTAAGTTACGCGGACGTAAACACACCAGTATCGGTTGTCAAGCGATGGGGGGGGGG
>NC_068981.1:102037706-102039062 GCF_001194135.2 Octopus bimaculoides
ACACACACACACACACACACACACACACACATATATATATATATATATATATATATATACGACGGGCTTCTTTCAGTTTCTGTCTACCAAATCCACTCACAAGGCTTTGGTCGGCTCGAGGCTATAGTAGAAGACACTTGCCCAAGGTGCCACGGAGTGGGACTGAATCCGGAACCATGTGGTTCGTAAGCAAGCTACTTACCACACAGCCACTCCTACGCATAATATGTTTGTAAATATTACAAGGTGATTGTCAAAATAATTATAATCCTTTCTACTACAGGCACAAGGCCTGTAATTTTTGTTGGGAAGGGACTAGTTGATTACATCCACTCCATTGATAATTCTTATCGCTATTGTAAAAGAGACACCTTTGGCAAAGTGGTCCTGGGTTCCTTGCATATAGAAAAAATACTAGATAGTCATGGCCAGAATGCTTTTGATCATAGATTTGCTCCACCAGGGCTGACCTGGGGTTAAACAACAACAACTAAAGGGAGCTGCTACATAGTTACTTGCTCTGGTAGAAATAGCAGCTAAATTTCAGCTGAATGACCCTTTACAATCTTCAGAAGGGATACATATTGGTTTATCTTTTACTTGTTTCAGTCATTAGATTGTGGCCATGCTGGGGCACCGCCTTAAAAAGTTTAGCCAAACAAATGAGCCCCAGGACTTATTTTTAAGTCTTGTTCTTATTCTATCAGTTTCTTTTGCCAAACCATTATGTTACAGGGACATAAATCAATAACGTTTGTCAAGCAATGATAGGAAACAAATACAAATAGACACACACGCACATACGCGATGGGCTTCCACACAGTTTCCATCTACCAAATACACTCACAAGACATTGGTCAGTCAGGGGTTATAGCAAAGGTGCAACACAGTGGAACTGAACCTGAAACCACTTGGTTACAAAGTGAGCTTTTTAATCACACAGCTGTGCCTTCTGCATAATACAAATCAGGTTTACAAATATGCAATGTCTGAGAGGACAGAGAGGTCATGATCGGAATCGTTTAGACCAGTGGGTCCTCAATCGGGGTCCATGTGGCTTTTAGGGTTCCCTATCAAATTTTGTTGTTAAAATTTATCTGCAACAAATTGCTTATACTTCTACAATACACAAAATATAAAAAATTTTTTTTTTACCTAATTCTTTTATTCTTTAACTTGTTTCAGTCAGTTGACTGCGGCCATGCTGGAGCACCGCCTTAAAAGGTATTAGTTTAAGAAATCGACCCCAGGACTTATTCTTTGTAAGCCTAGTACTTATTCTATCAGTCTCATTTGCTGAACCACTAAGTTACAGAGACAAACACACCAGCATCGGTTGTCAAGCGATAGCGGGGG
>NC_068981.1:102039075-102044866 GCF_001194135.2 Octopus bimaculoides
GGGGGGGGGGGGGCAAACACACACACACATATGCGGTTAGTTTCCATCTACCAAATCCACTCACAATGCTTTGGTCGGTCCAAGGCTATAGTAGAAGACACTCATCCAAGGTGTCATGCAGAGGGACTGAACCCAGCACCATGTTGTTGGAAAGCAAGCTTCTTACCACACAGCCACACCTGCATCTAATAATATTTAATTATAAAAATACAGGAGAATTTTTTTAATATTCATCAAATGACTACAGAGGCCCAGTAGAGTTAAATAGGAATCAAAGGAGTCCAGAAGCAAAAGATGGTTGAGAAACATTGGTTTAGATAGTATGGTGTAATTTGAGGTTAATTCGGTTGTTATTTCTAACTGCAAGTCATGCATAATGGCTTCCCTCACTGACTCACACTCCCTCAAAATTGAAGGTGATGACGAAAAGAGAAGAGGATAACAGCATCATTTTCAGCAGCCAGTCTGTATATAACTGGTGCTACTCTGGTTATGATGATGAGTGTTCCAGTTGATCTGGTCAAAAGAACAGCCTGCTTGTGAAATTAAGTGTGCAAGTGGTTGAGCACTCCACAGACTCATGTCTCCTTGATGTAGTTCTCTGGGAGATTCAGTGTGACACTGAAGGCAACAAGGCTGGCCCTTTTGAATCATAGGTACTACTCATTTTTGAGTGAACTGGTGCAACATGAAATAAGTATCCTGCTCAAAGATGCAATGATGATTGTAAGCTGGATACCCTAACCATTAAGCCATGTGCCTTCAGTCCGTATATACTATCTGGAGAAATGAGTTTAAAATGTGCAAATGTTCTATTGCAATTGAGTAAGATTTATTTCCCAGTTTTTAACTGTATAACCCCAAAGTTCAATATCTTAATGTTCTCAGTCTATTGCTTATAAGTTATATTTATAAATTCACTTTCAAATCTCAGTCTTCATTCATTCATTCTGATCAATCAAAAATGCTAAAAATAACTTTTATAGACTGACTTTCTTTTATAGATCGGTCAGTAACCTTACCTTCAATAAATCTAACTGCAGGTCCTATACATACCTCAGCCACATGTAAATGATTATATATATGTGTGTGTGTGTGTGTATATGTGGCTTAATGGTTGGGGTATTTGGTTCATGACTGTAAGGTCATGAGTTTGATTCCTGGCAGTGCATTGTGTCCTTAAGCAACAGGCTTTATTTCATGTTGCTCCAGTCCATTCATTTGGCAAAAATAAGTAGTACCTGTAATTCAAAGGTCCAGCCTTAGCACATTTTGTGTCATGCTGAATAACCCTGAGAACTACGATAACGGTACACATGTCTGTGAAGTACTCAGCCACTTGCAGGTTAATTTCAGGAGCAGCCTTTTCCGCTAATCGGATCATCTGAAACCCTCATTGTTGTAATCAACAGAGTGCCAGTTCACATATTTATAGGAAGTTAATTACATGGCCAACCATAGAAGGACCAATGGTTTCGTATCTATAAGGCTAAGTGCTTTATAAATGCGAAAGCATGTGTCACTCTAGCCCACAGCCATAAAAGTCCAATGAGCCATCTATAAAGCTAAGCACTTCATAAATGTGAAACCATTAGTCACTCTATGACTGGCCATATAATTAACTTCCTATAAATACATTACTGCTCAAATGAAATTTAGTGAAATTTCTAAAAAAATTCACTGCCCTATATATTTTATGTATATGTCTTTAGCAATTTTTAAAAGATTAATTTGGCAGTTATTCATTTACTGCCGAATGAAACTGTGCTTGCACGGTGAATTTGAAAAAATATAATGTATAACGAAGAGACACGTGTTAATCATCTCTTAATTATATATTAGTGTTATGGCGCAGTCACTTGAAAAATTCGCCTAGCAAATTATTTTATTTGCTAAAAAAATTTAGAAACCTAGGTCTGACCGGAATAAAATAACAAGGTAAAAGTTTTTATTTTTCATTCCTTTTGAAAATTTGCTCTTAAATGTGGTTTTGGTCGTTTTGACTACTTCTTCTAGTGTGTAAAACTGCCTGTTGAAGGCAGTTTTCTCTTGTGTTTAAATTTGCTGCTCAAATATTTAGAGTGTGCTTCTTTCACAGATATATGATCTACTGATGATATATATATATATATATATATATATATGTATGTATATGAGACAAGGTATAAATAATGGTTATTACATATTTTTCCTTCTTAGAATTATCTGAGTTGTCTCTTCTGGAGTCTATCAGGTTGGATATTTACCTTATCCTTTACTTGTTTCAGTCATTTGACTGTGGTCATGCTGGGGCACCACCTTGAAAGTTTAGTCAAATGTATTGATCCCAGTATTTATTTTGTTTTCAAAGCCTAGTACTTTCTCTATCACTCTCTTTTGCCAAACTGCTAAGTTACATGGACATAAACACACAAGCACCAGAGGTCATGTGGTGGTTGGGGACAAACACAAAAACTAAGACACACACACACATATACGATGGGCTTCTTTCACTTTCCATCTACCACATCTACTCACATAGCTTTCGTCAACCTGAGACTATAGTAGAAGACATTTGCCCAAGGTGCTACTCAGTGGGACTGAACCCTGGACCAGGTAGTTGGGAAGCAAGCTTCTTACTATACAGCCATGTCAGTCTGTTGCCTGTTCAGGAAAGAACCTATAAGTATGAGCTTGTTGGAGCTGCTAGCAATGAACTCTGAGATTCATGTAAGATGGACATAATTGGTTACCAACCATGACTATTGTGAAGATTGGTCTGGTGTTTTCTTTTAGCGAGGAAGAGTGAAATCATCTTAAACTGAAGGATTTACATGACAAAAGAAGTTCTATGGTGGACATAGTTAAAAGATTTGGGGACAGAGTGTTTGTTTCTTCTCAGGCCAAGTTCTTATCAATTTCTTTCAGTAAGAGAAAGGTGAAATTAGAGGTGATGCTCTTTAGTAAAATTTATGAAAGGTAGGCAAGAGCTATGAAGCTTGCATGGCTAAATGGACCTACACTAATTATGCAATTGTAGACTAGCAAGAACTGGGAAAAGATCATTAACTTTTGGTTGTCAAGGTAACCTGGTTGTGTATGTAGTGCTGCAAATCATTCTATGTAGTTGATACCCCCCCCCACCATTTATTTTCTTGTTCTTATTTTGCTTTACTAAACTGTTATTTCTATTTATTAATGTAGCTTAGTGGTTAAGAAGTCAGACTCACAATCATAAAGTCATGAGCTCAAT
This sequence comes from Octopus bimaculoides, assembly GCF_001194135.2. Lineage (NCBI taxonomy): Eukaryota > Metazoa > Mollusca > Cephalopoda > Octopoda > Octopodidae > Octopus > Octopus bimaculoides. Next base: position 102,042,308 of record NC_068981.1, read on the forward strand.
TCCTGGATTATGTGGTGTGTTGTGTTCTTGAGCAAGGCTCTTCGTTTCACATTACTCCGTTTTGTTTGACTGAAAATGAGTACCAACTAAAACGCTGGTACAGCTCTCTCTCCTTCCAACTCTCACATCTAGGATATTCCACTGAATCAAATGCAAAAAAGACTGAGAGGGCATCTATGTCACCTCCTGACTACATAGGTACCTAAAACAATCAATGAATGCATGGTACATACAGTCGGGTCACAGCTGTGTGCAAGTAATGATTATGGTTTTGTTTTACTTAACTTTGATTTTTTTTCTCTCCTTCTCTTACTCAATGTAAATCCCTACTATTGCTGGTCGTCCTTTCTGTTCTGGCTCTATACTCTCCCTAACATCTTTGGTCCTTTTAGCTAATAAAGGAAATCATTGACATGTTACACACAATGCTTTATACATTTTCATTCTGTGTGAGCAAGAGATCTTTGTGTGATGATTATCCTAAATCCTACACTTATATGCATGCTTAGCACACACCTAAATATGCTCCACATAGATTAGAAAGAGTTGTAATATTGTTATCAAACACAACAGCAATGATAATAATAATCCTTATTTTGACATAAGGCCTGAAATTTGTTACAGCTCTCTGTGCTACTTTTACTTGTTTCATTAGACTTCTGGAGCACTGCCTCGAAGAGTTTATTCAAACAACATAACCCTAGTACTGTTTTGAAGTTTTGTACTTATTCCATCAGTCTCTATTGCTTAACCATTTAAGTTACAAGGATGTAAACAAACCAACACTAATTGTTGAGTGGTAGCAGGGACAAACAAACACATAATGGGCTTCATCACAGTTTCTGTATACTATATTCCCTCACAAGGCATTGGTCAGCTTGGAGCTATAGTATAACACACTTGCTCATGGTGCTGTGCAGAGGGACTGAATCATAAACCACATGGTTACAAAATGAGCTACTTAACCACAAAGCTATGTCTGCAAATCTAAGTTTGAATTATGTCGAGGTTACCCTTGCTTCTTATCCTTTAGTGGTTCAATAAAATAAAGATCAGTCAAGTGATGAGATTGATACCATTGACTAATCCCTTTCTCCAAATTTATGGCGCTGTGCCTATGTTAGAAAGGATAATCATTGTTGTTGTTATTGTTGATGGTCTTATTTTATTATTGTTATTGTCATCATCATCATCATCATTATTATTATTATTATTATTATTATTATTATCATTATTAATATTATTTTGTCTCTTTACATTCTGAGTTCAAATTCTGCCGAGGTCAACTTTGCCTTTCATCCTTTCAGGGTCAATAAGTTAAGAACCAGTGTAACACTGGGATCGATGTAATTGACTATCCCCCTCCCCCAAATATCAGGCCTTGTGCCTATAGTAGAAAGGATTATTATTATTATCATCATTATTATTATTAAGGCAGCAAGCTGGCAGAATAATTAGCACTCTGGCCAAAATGCTTAGTGGTATTTCGCCCATCACTACGTTCTGAGTTCAAATTCCACCAAGGTTGATTTTGTCTTTCATCCTTTTGGCTGGGTCAATAAATTAAGTAGCAGTGAAACACTGGGGTCGATGTAATCGACTGTCCTCCTACCCCAAATTTCAGGCCTTGTGCCTATAGTAGAAAAGATTATTATTATTATTATTCAGTAGTCTTATTTTTATCATGTGCTTTCACTGCTCTACCAAGTACAGCTTTGTGTGCCTTGGGTATGTGCTGTGGTTTGTTGTGGTGCTCTTATTTTCACTGTATTGAAAGTGTTTTATGTAGGATATGTGCAGTGCCTAGTAGTATTATTTTCTGTATCTTATACATACTTGTTAGTCCTGATGGTTTTGTTATGCATTTGTCAGAATATTTCTTTATCATATCTGATGTTCCTCCTATGATAGGAATTGTTTCGGTTTTTAGACTCCACATTCAAGTTACCTCTATTTCCAGGTCTTTGTATTTTGAAAGTTTTTCCATTTCTTTTAGAGAAACATTGCCATCTGTTGGTATTGATACATTGATTAGAAAGCATTTTTTCTTGGTGGTCTCTGACAACTATATCTGGCCTATTGGCCTTAATTTCTTCTTCTTCGTCATCGTCACCGCCGCTGTCGCCATCGTCATCGTATTAGTAGTAGCAGCAGCTAAGGCAGTGAACTATCAGAATCATTAGCATGCCAGATGAAATTCCACTGAGATCAACATTACCTTTCATTCTTTTAGGGTCGAGAAAAATAAAGTATCAGTTGTGCACTGGGGTCAATGTAATCAACTATCTCCCACCCCACAAATTTCAGGCCTTGTGTCAAAATAAGGATTATTATTATTATTGCTGTTGGGGGTTGATAACAACGTTGCTACTCTTTGTAGTATATGTGGAACATACTTAGGAGTGTGCTCAGCATGCATATAAGTGCAGGATTTAGGGGAATCATCACACATAAAAACGTCTTGCTCACACAGAATGTATATTCAGGTTGTGTGTGTGTGTGTGTGTGTGTGTGTGTGTGTATGTATAATATTGTACTGCATTATAATGTGTTATATAT
>NC_068981.1:102045125-102050975 GCF_001194135.2 Octopus bimaculoides
TATATATATATATGTATATATATATATATGTGTGTGTGTGTGTCCATTCTTATATATGAATGATTTAATTTCAGGGATGGTGGAATGGATATGTGTGTATGTACATCTCTATGTGAGTATGTCTGTATGTGAGTGTGTATGTATATATATATGTATCTCAAAGAGTGAGTTTTGAATGTACATGTAATGTTATTTATACCTTACCTGTTAAGTTTGAATAATAATAATAATAATAATAATAATAATAATAATAATAATAATAATAGCTTAAGATAACAATATAATAACATTATATATTTAAACACATACATGTACACACATATACATATCAACAAGATGTACATGTGTTATGTGTACAATACACGCACACATGCAATAGCATCCACACAGCAACAAAGAATGAGACGGTAGAATATCTATGATGTAACTATAATAACTTCCATTAAGTCAGGGTAGAAACATCGGCAGATATATCTGAATCAATGAAGCAAGCATCTAGGAACATATGGTGAGGAATAACAAGAGGGAAAGAAAGAAATAGTATTTTGTGCACATGTGTGTGTGTGTGTGTGTGTGTGTGTGTGTGTATATATATATATATATATATATATACACAGAAAGGAGGAGAGTGAGTGAGAGAGAGTATAGTGATGGTGAAATAAACATCCATAATCCAACAAAAACTTCTAAATCTCAACCAGGAAATCATCAAAGAGGAAGGATCTCACTTGGTTTTTCATAAGAGACTTTAAGCAGTCATGAAAAAACTCAAGATAGATACATTTTCTTTGTACAATAAACATGCTATCTTACCTTAGAAACCATCATGTGCTCACACCTACACACACACGTACACACTCGTGCACACACACACACACAAATATACAAGCATTCACATATACACATTTCTGCATAGGAACGTAGTTGAACAGGTACACACTTAACTTGATAATGTTGCCGGTAACTCAGCTACTCATTAATAGCTTAATTTTGCACATACAAACGGCTAGAAAACTACACTACTCTCCATAAATTCTCTTATTCATACAAACACTATACCTGTCACCATTATTTCAGTCTTTCTTGTTAAGTCAGTCTGATCAGCAAACATAATCATTGTCATCATCATTTTACATTTGTCTTCCATGCTGGTGTTGGTTGGGCTGTTTGACCAGAGCTGATAAGGCCAGGGGTCATACCAGGCTCCATTGTCTGTTTTGGCATGGTTTCTACAGCTGGGATGCAAACAAATCCTGGTTGTCAAGCAATGAAGGAACAAACAACACAAAGACACACACATACATATACATACAGGCGTAGGAGTGGCTGTGTGGTAAGTAGCTTGCTTATGAACCACATGGTTCCGGGTTCAGTCCGACTGCGTGGCACCTTGGGCAAGTGTCTTTCAACTATAGCCTAGGGCCGACCAAAGCCTTGTGAGTGGATTTGGTAGACAGAAACTGAAAGAAGCCTGTTGTATATATGTATATATATGTATGTGTGTGTGTCTGTGTTTGTCCCCCCACCAACATTGCTTGACAACCGATGCTGTTGTGTTTATGTCTCCGTAACTAAGCAGTTCGGCAAAAGAGACCAATAGAATAAGTACTAGGCTTACAAAGAATAAGTCCTGGGGTTGATTTTCTCAACTAAAGGCGGTGCTCCAGCATGGCCACAGTCAAATGACTGAAGCAAGTAAAAGATACATACATATATATATATATATATATATATATATATATATATATATATGTATGTATGTAGTCTGAGGGTGAGATTCAGAGATTCTCAGTACAGATGACACTTATTACTGCTCAAAAGATTCAAAATTAGACTGTGATGTCTTTACAGGAGATGAATTCCACAGGGTAAAGAATGGCTATACGAGGGATCAAGTTGAGTGGATAGAGAGAAATATAAAAGTTTGGATATGAAATACAGAATACGCATATATGTATACATGCAATTTATCTAATGTATCTAATTTGTTTATCCACATAATTGCCTCTGTAGATATGTATAGACACACATAAGTTGTGTGGCTTAGGGCTATAGTAGAAGCTTCTTGCTCAAGGTGTCCTGTAGTAGAACTGAACCCAAAACCGCCTGGTTGCAAAAGAAGCTTCTTATCCACACAACCATGTCTGATGTATACAGAAAAAGTATGTGGAATATTCAGCCACTTACTAACAATACAATTCAATGATTATGTGTTTCAGTTTATTGAACAATTGGAATTATTGATCACCAACACTTATTATATAGAATCAAATCCTGAACATTACTCTCAAGGAAGTTTGATATTTTGCAAGTCTTTTAAATGAGATGCCTGTGCTGAATCCCGTGAGTAGAGCAGATTAACTCTGTTTTAAGAATGATTACATTTGATGGATTTGTTCTTGCCAACTAGCCATTTCTGAATCAATTCAGAAACACTGATTTCACATAAATGGCCATATAAACTGAAATGGATCATTGTGAGTTGCCATACAGACTTAGATATCTCCAGCCATAAAAATAAGAAATATACAAAAGAATACAGAAAAAAAGACCAGGTTAGAAATGATCCAAAAAGATCTGCAAAACCTAAATATAACCATTAATGATGCTGTACAATTGGCATTGCTGTATGGTAAGAAGTTTGCTTCTCAACCACATGATTGCAGGTTTAGTCCCACTGCATGGCACCTTGGGCATCTACTGTAGCCTCTGGCCAAACAAAGCCTTGTGAGTGGATTTGGTAGACAAAAACTAAAAGAAGTCTGTCATAAATATATATATGTGTGTGTATGTGTGTTTGTACCCAACCAGTGCTTGACAACTGATGCTGGTGTGTTTATGTCTCTGTAACTTAGTGGTTCAGCAAAAGTGACCAATAGAATAAGTACCAGGCTTAAAACAAAAAGTAAGTATTAAGGTCAGTTCATTTAACTAAAAGTTCTCCAAGGTGGTGACCCAGCATGGCCGCAGACTAATGACTGAAACAAGTAAAAGATGTATTTATATATATATATATATTTAAAAAAATAATAATCAGGTACTCAGATGTCAGGATGGTTGTATATTTACAGATTTTTATTCATATGTCACATGTTTTATAAATTAACACTTTCACCTAGTCTTGTAGGTTTATCAAAATTTGATAAACCTACAAGACTAGGTGAAAGTTCTAATTTATAAAACATGTGACATATGATTAAAAATCTGTAAATATACAACCATCCAGACATCTGAGTACCTGATTATTATTTTTTCTAATATATAATTCCTGTACATCACCTCCAAATCTCCAAATCATATGTATATATGGATAGATAGACAGACAGATCTGGAAGGAAATTGTGCATATGCAATGATTGCTTAAAGAGAACAGAGAGATAAGGGGGTGACAGTATTATCATTTTGGTGTAAAGGATGATATCAATGATGATGATACCAATGGTACAGTGACCTGATCAGCTTTACTGGAATAAGAATTCATATCACACAAAGAGTTAACTGAACTAAGTATTTAACTAGTATTACTTAACTTATTTTTTGAATGGTGTGATACTGGATTTTGGTTAAGGAGTGCAAACATGTAGCTTCTATCTTGAGATGTAAGACAGAGAGATTATGAATATCAATCTGGCTGTTACATGGATGAAGATTTAATAGGTATCCATGTCAGAAGGTGCTAAACTGCACACCTGAAGATCTGGTTTAACTTACCAGTCTTCATCTTAATATGATAATTACAGATGGCTGAGATGATAGACTATTTTACAACCAGCAGCACATTGACTGTGAAATTTATCACAGGTGTTTACTCTATCCATAAACTAGAAACTTTGTTCTCAATAACACAATTTACGTAACTACAAGGAAGAACCAAGATATGGTACAGTTTATTTAAATAAGAAATTAAAAAGCATTGTAAAACTGACAAATGCAATTGATAGCTGTGTTACTGCATTCATCCCCCAGAAGAGGCGTTTCATCTCATTGGTTTCATACATCAGACAAAGTGTACCACGGCAGCAACCATGAGGGTCCAGTCTCAGACATGTAGACGGAAGTGGTTTCAACTTTTATAAACACCTTATTCTGGTAACTGACCACTTAAGGCATTACTAAAGAGTTAAGGCATTACTGAATAGGGTATCAATAATGACAGGATGCTAGTGGTGAAAGGATACTATAAGATGGGGTAGTATTAGGGTTCCACACAAAAGCGTGTTGATAGCTTATCACAGGATAGGGCACTAACATCAGCAGAGGTTCGCATAATTACCATTTGTGTCACCAACATTATAACTGTTATTAACACTTAATTTCTTTATTGTTATAAATATTACCACTAAGAATCATCATTATCATCACTGCCCTGCTCCATTATCATCATCACTACCGCCAATAGTGTCATTTAAAATCTGTTTGTCCATGATGGAATGGATTGGCTGGCTCTCAGAGTATCTTGTTACACATTGCAGTCCTTGTCATCTAACACACATAACAAAAGAAACCCATCAACATTGTCCTTCTCATCACAAACTATAAATACCAGCATCAATGGTAACACAAGCATGAAGCTAACGAGGGCATATCAACACAGGTATTAAATTGACAACAAACAAACAAATCTCTCTCAAAGAAAAAAAATTAACCCATTACTTCCCATAATTCTATTAACTGGAATTTTTTTTATGAAACTTTGATTTCTAGCATAAAACAGCCTTAGAAACACGCTGTAATGATCAAAATAACATTTTAAATAGAAATAAGCAAGATATTGGGTGAAAAAATAACAAACCTCATTTGAATATCAGAGAAATATACCTAGTAGATATAGCAAAAAGGTTAGATATGTGTAAATATTGACAGATAATTACGAAATTTGTAATTTTTAAGTGATCTCATATGAGATCACTGGTAGGTAATGGGTTAATGGAGGGTTAATTTCACCAGTTTCAAACCTAGTTGGTTGTTCATTAGGCTTACCTTTACTAATCTTTTAAAATTATCCATACACACTTTTTAGTGCATGAATAATTAATCTGTTGGCCGGACATGAGCAGAAGAATGCAATTTGAACTGATCCTGGCAACACTTCAACTTGTGGACCAAATAATATTTCATTGATTTATCCGACAACTAAACTAAGGTTTTTCCGTATAGACATGGGGTGGGGATGGGGAAGGAAATTTTCCAACTAAAACAATTGCAATAAATAAAAAAAAAAACGAAAACATAAAACACCACCAATCAATGACAAATCCAATTATAACATTTTATAAGCACCAACACCACCACCTCCGACAAAACCAACATCAACTGCAACACTAACATTACTAACTCCACCAACACCAATCAGTTAGTCTATATGTTCAGCATGGAGAAATCATGAAGTGATGACAGTATGGGAGAAAGAGAGAAAGAAAGAGAGAGATGGAGAGAGAGAGAGAGAGATGAAGAGAAAGAGAAAGCAAAAGAGAGGGGGTAAATGGAGGCACAGAGAGAAAGACAGAAAGAGTTATGAGTGAAATTTCATTTTTCGTTATATGATTGATTTTTTAAAAAATTCTAAGGGAGTGTGCATATGTGCGTGTGTATGTGTGTGTGGGGGGGGGGGATGTCACATGAAATAAAAGCAACTAACCAACAACAAAAATAAATAAATAAAAGAATTAAAATATGGTGGATTTTTTTTCTTCTCTACAATTTTACAATGAAAGATGGAGCAAAGTTCTGGATCTAGAAAGGAAATATTGAAATAAGCGAATAAAAAGAAAAATTACTTTTTCCAAATATTTATTGATTTACACATCTGATAAGTATGAATAAATAAGAAGAAGAAAAAAGAAAACAACC
>NC_068981.1:102051357-102056542 GCF_001194135.2 Octopus bimaculoides
TATAATATTTATCTTCCAATGTCGTGTTGAGCACTCATTCTCAATGATATTAGTGTGTGTGTTTATGTATATATACACACAGATATATATATGCACGCACACACACTCACACACACATTTTCATACCTACATAGAATACATAAATGCAGACATACATGATGCACATGTGTATATTTAAATGTGTGGGTGTATGCTTCTATGTCTACACACACACACACACACACACACACACACACACACACACATATATATGTGTGTGTACACATATACATATACGTTTATGCCTATATACATTTGTCTGTATGAAATGTTTCAACTTAGCTGTGTGGTAGATGCCTAAAGTTACATATATGTTGACACACACACACAAGCATACACCCAGATAATGTGCATGTTTGTATAAGAACAGCTCTGGGTGTACACATGCATTTTTACAGCAATCATTACTTAATTTTATCATGTTTTATTAGATAAAGTGTTTTGGTAAAACGCATATTCTTTAATTCTTAAATGTATGAAATATTAAATTTTTTTTTCCCTGTTTACAAACTCAGAAAATTAAAGTAATGGGTGTGTTACGTGTATATATGGACATAAATAAATATATGCATAAGTGTGCATGTGTGGGTATATGTATCTATGAATATATATTGATGCACACACATAAATGTAATCTGTATGTATATATATATATATATGTATCTCTCCCTTTTTCTCTTTCCACACACACATACATATATGGGCACTTCTGTACACACACATAGACAGAAACATGTGTATGCATACTAACCAATACTAGCAATAATCATATTACAAATATGCATCCACACATGCAGACACACACTAATAAATACTAATGTAGTACATGTATGGACATATATAATAGACACCATGAATATTTATAAATCTTTGGAGTAAAGAAGGTGAGAAAATTTATGAAGATATGGTTTGTTGTGATTTATATTGATGAGTGTCCTTTCTTTGTAATGTCCATTCAAGATATTAATTGCGACTCAAATGGTACCACAAACAAATGATAAAGATAATGTTTGTATGTATAAGGTGTGTATGCTTATATATATATGTGAGTATGTGTGTGTGTAAATACATATACATATATATAGAGATACATACATTTATATAAATTTTTATATATATACATACATATACAACTGGGTGTGTATGTATGTGTGTGTATATATATATATATATATATACATATATATATATATATACACACATACACAGAATTACACATTTGTGTGCGTATACTCATGTATATACATGTTTATTCATAAATACACACATACACAAAAATACATTTCTATGTGTATATATTCGTGCATATATATATGCTTACATATTCATACATATCTGTGCACGTGTGATTTTATATATATATATATATGTATATATGTGCTTTTATAAATACATATTTATATATATACACAAGTGTGGTTTTATATCATCATCCTCATTTAATGTCCACTTTCTGATACCCACACACACACACAAAAACATATACTCACACACACACACACACACACACACACATAAACACACACAAAAACATATACTCTCACACACACAAACACATAAATTCAGTAAATTTGAGCAATAAATTTCATTCTAGTTCAACCAGCTGCTATTTTTAAATCATGAAAACTAATAGGTAAAAAGGTCATGGTTGGCTGAGATGTAAACTAAATATGATCACAGTCAACGTGTGTGTGTGTGTGTGTGTGTGAGCTGTTTCTATTTCTGATGGAAGCCATTTCATTTGTTATCGTCCTTTTTATAAAACATCCTCCCCCACTCTATTAAGACAGCAATTTTATGTTGCTGGTCAGTTTTGGATTCAAAGCCTCCATTGGTGAGGGGTTGGGTGAGGGTAGGGTGACAGAATCTGAATTTGCTTTTTGGTTCTGCCTCTGCCATGTTTACAAAGGCTATGTTTGATATGAGCCAATGGGTGAGCTTCTCTGTGGTTTATGGGACATGCTTGAAATAACTGACAAATTTACCTCAAATCATGCCTTACTGTCTTAAAAAAGGAGAAAAGGAAAATTAAAAAATTTTGGACATGGTACTACATGTTATGAAAAAAGGGTTTTGTATTAATAACAAAAGAAATTAGTGAAAAACTGAAAAAAATCCTGAAAAACTCCTCCATACAAAAGACATATGATTACAAAAAGAGAACTTTTTCTCTTTGAGTCTGCAACCCCTAAAAGAGGACATAGGAGTGCTGTTGATTGCATACAAGATATCTTGGGCATTTTGATGCTAGAAGAACCAATCCTTCTGTGGGCCTGATCACACTTGATGAGAGAGAGAGAGAGAGAGAGAGAGAGAGAGAGAGACTAATTGACTCTAGTACTGAACAGGTATTCTATTATCAATCCTGAGATAATACCAAAGCTGATCTTGACAAGATTTAAACTAAGGAAAAAGATAGCCACAAGAGCATATTCAAGCTAATGAAAAAGGAGCATGTGGTGTCACTCTATATTAGAGGTGTCAAATTCATTGGGCTTTGAAGGCTAGATTAAAGCCTGAACCAGTTCTTGAGCTCTGGATTGGGACAGTTATACATAAAAACCCTATTCTTAATGTAAGCCAAAGTAAATGGATAAAGAGGTCAATACATACATTCACAACTCTATTAGCAATACAGAAAGGAAAGAAAATGAAGTGATAGCAGAGTGTGTATACAGAGATGTGTGGTAAAAACTCATCCACATGGAATATATATATGTACACTCCTATTAAGCAAAAGTTTACAGAATGAGAATAGGCATAAAAATTGTCCAAATGAATGCATAGTTCCTTATAACAATGGTACTGAACCTTTTTTGCATCAGGTATCAGTTTCATGCAAGGCAATTTTTCCATGGACTGTGGGTGGTGGAGTGACACACATAACAAAACACTAAGTGCATAATATATAATCTAATTATTACACATATAATGCAAAAACACCTTGAAGATTGTGATAACCAATAAAATAGAAATAATATTTAAAAATCTATTTTCTTTCTGTGTGGCCCAGTATTGGTCTGTGGCCTGGTGGTGGGGATTCCTGCTTTATAAGACCAATATTTAATAGAAAGCTTATACTGTTTCAGTTGCATAACATTTCAGTATCGTTTATATCAATAAAACCCATTTGAAAGAACATGTGCATACATTTGGGAAGACAATTTTGTATGATTCAATGTATATAGACTATGTGAAGGGAAAATAAGACAAGATGTGTTCCAGTGGTTTGGAGACATTTTTAAGAGAGGCAGTTATAACTGTCTTGGATTATTGCAATTTTAGTATATCATTAAAGTGACGAGCTAGGAGAATCATTAGCATGCCAAGTAAAATGCTTAGTGGCCTTTTGTTTGTCTTTACATTCTGCATTCAAATTCTATCGGGGTTGACTTTGTCTTTCATCTTTCAGGGTTAATAAAATAAGCACTTGTGGAGCAGTGGGGTTGATGTAATCGACTTACCTCCACCCTTGAACTTGTACCAAAATTTGAAACCAATTTTAGTATACCATTACTGTGCATCTAATAAGCTGACCTGTCAACTTCTGTTATTCCAGACTGAAGGAGACAGCTGTAATAGCACTTTGAATACACCCTACTAAACACTGCTTATCACAGCTGACTAGTTTGCTGATAGATTAGCTTGCATGAGCTGAGCAGTTGCTTTTCACTGACACACGAGGCCAGACAGAGCAAGTCAGTCAGGAAGCTCATTATGATTCCATTTTTCAACAGCAAGGGCATCATCTACATCCATCAGGTTTCCTCTAGCTAAACAGTCAACAGAGAGTACTTAGTGCTGATTTTGAGAGGGTTCTGGAAGAGAGTTTGTTGCAAAAGTTCAGAGCATATGCACCAGTCCACAATCTTATCTTGGTAATCAACTATTTGACAGATATGGTTATCAAAACTATTCCTAACCCTCCCTACAATCCAGACCTTGCTCCTTGAAACTTTTGGGTTTTTTTTTCCATAAGCTGAAAAAGAAGATGAAGGAGGCTGTGACAAGGGTCCTGAGTACATTCATTTTAGAGGACTTAGACAGGGTCTTCACAAAGTGGCTGGAGTGCTGCAACAAGTGAATTCAAGTCAGAAGATCCTACTTTGAAGGAGATCAGAGTTTTGTACTTCTTTGTAATTAATAAATGTCTTTCTTAAAGAAGTCTCGAAACTTCTGGAATGCACCTTGTTAATGAATTCATAAACTTCAGTTGCGTGAGCTGGGAAAACAAAAGATTCCCTCAGAGGAATTGATTTGATTTATCAGAGCCAGTTTTAACCATAACTCTAGTTGAGCTCTAACTCTGAATACATGTTAAGAATATATATTTTTACAAAATATTTTAAAATTAAAAAATAAAATTCTTTTTATAAAATTGAGTTAGGGTTTTTGACTAGGCATTGGTACAGGCTGAATCTGGACCATGGGTCAATTGTTTCATATCCATGTTCTATACAGTCACCTGATCTGCTAGAAATAACTAATTTCTTCCACTTCACACCTTCCTTTATTCTGATGCGTGTGTGTTTGTTTGTGTGCATGCACCAGACTGAAATAAATACTGGGATATGATTGACTAAAACCTCGATGGCACTGCCCCAACATAGTTACAGCTCAATAACAATGAACGAACAGAAGAAAAGGTGAATACCCAAGAGTATGTGTGTTTCAAAAGTTTAATATGAATATTGACATGATGCAGTTGTTTTTGTTTCATTACACATTTTCAGATCAAACAACTTGCTAAATAAATACATCAGGAAGAAGTCAAGTATCTTGGAAGATTGCCAATTTGGGGTATGTTTGCATACTTTCTCATTTCCAGTGCAATTGGATTGTCCCCTTTGATATGGTGAGTGATTTCTAAATGCATTGTTTATAAGAATTATCATTAGTAGGTTTAACTTCATCTAAAGAACATGCAGAAATAACATTGATTATTATATAACAGTTGTCTGACTGATCAATTAAATATCTAAAAATATATCCATATATTATATTTAGGTGCAGGTGTGGCTACGTGGTTTAGCAGCTTGGTTCCCAACCATGTGGCCTTGGGGTTCAGTCCCACTGCATGGCACCTTGGGCAAGTGTTTTCTACTATAACCTCAGGCCGGTCAAAGCCTTGAGTGAATTTGATTTG
>NC_068981.1:102056734-102062005 GCF_001194135.2 Octopus bimaculoides
TGTGTGTGTGTGTGTGTGTGTGTGTGTGTGTGTGTGTGTGTGTGTGTGTGTGTATATATATATATATATATATATAGAAATATATATATATATATATATACACACGCACACACATGGAGGTGCTGAAAAGTTCCTGGCTTTACAGGTATTGCAAAAGGCCTGGTAGGAGGCTCAATCTTCTGAGTTCTTTTACAGAGTTTAGAAAAACTGAAGGACAGTTGCAATAAGTGTGTGAATCTGAGAAAGGAATATGTTGAATAAAATCATAATTAACTGATCCTTCTGTATTTTCTTTTACCCAAAGCCAGGAACTTTTCAGCACTCCCATGTCAATATGTGTGTATATGTGCAATGGTTGTAAATGAACGTTACCATATATGCAAAGTTACTTGTTTCCAGACTTCTCTGTGAAAATACATGTCTAGCTATGGGAAAATATCACATTGCTTGGACAGAGGTGAGGGTTGGTGAGAGTAAGGACATCAGGCTGTAGAAAAATCTGCCTCAACAAATTCTGACTGTTCCATGCCAACATAGGAAAGTGAACATTAAAAGATGATGATGATACTTAAAATTTTGCCAGCTGGAGTGACAGAACTTAGTACCCAAGTTATTAAGAGATTTTTCCATGTGTGAACTAACAAACATAATAGTGTCTCACTTTGGAAAACAAGGAATGAAATGTAGATATGAATTCAGTAAGCTGCAACACAGGCAACCTACCTAGCAGATAGGTAACTTTGGAAAAAATATGGTTGGTGATAGGAAGGGTATCCAGCTGTAAAAAGAAAAAAAACAAAAAAATCTAGAAGCATGCCAAACAAAACATACAAACAACAATGACTGGTGGCTTTCTCTATTCCTGTGTGCAAGATGTTGATGGTTGTGACAATTGCTGAGATGGTGTCAAAAACATTCAGCATATGCTAGATATTGAAAAACAGACTTCAAATAATGACAATGATAATAACCAGAAGGCACCATTTCATAATTTTGTGGGAGAGGGGTAGGCATAGTTGAGTGGGTAAATCTCATTTGATGACTGGTATTTCTTTATACTGAGGTCAATAATCTTTCCATAGAAAGATGTATTAAAATGTAAAGTGGGTAAGACAAAATAGCATGAGGTATCTAGTCCAGCACCCTACTGTCTGCCATTCTACTAATTTGTTATTTATTAACTACTTAGTACAAATAAATAAAGGACCTTTATGTGGTCATTCAAATAACTAGAAATAGCAGCCAAATCTCCCCCAGAACACACTGTACTGTTCTAAAATAAGGAGACAACGATGTAGTTTTAGATGTATGTAACAAAAAGAAAGAGTTTGTGGTTGTGATGTAATTCTTTACTGTATTGTTAGCTGTAATATTAAACACACCTCTCTCTAGAGGTATTTAATTACTGCCTACCCTCACATACATCAAGGAGCATATATAATTACTACCTAAACATACCACCCTCTAGAAGTGCATAATTATTGCCAAAACACACCTCCCTCAAGCAGTGTGTTTAATTAGTAGCTTTGAAGTCATCTAAATTTTATTTGTGGAAGAAATAACACAATAAATGGGACATTTAGAGTGACAGAAATATTCAACTTGTGTTGACTCAAAAATGATTCAGTTGTTTTATCTACACATGCACTGAGAACAGATGTATATTTGTAAGCATATTATCTTCTATACGTGTATGTGCTTGTAAAATTTGTAATGTATTTTTTGTTAATAATGTTTGGCTTTTAACCTTTATAATAATGTAAAGCAGAAGTTTTTAACTGGGGTTCATATGGCCCTTGGGGATTCATATAAGGTTTTGCTGTTAAAATTTATGCGTAATAAACTGCTTATACTTCCACAATAGTGGAGGCGCAATGGCCCAGTGGTTAGGGCAGCGGACTCACGGACATAGGATCGCGGTTTCGATTTCCAGACCGGGCGTTGTGAGCGTTTATTGAGCGAAAACACCTAAAGCTCCACGAGGCTCTGGCAGGGGATGGTGGCGAACCCTGCTGTACTCTTCCACCACAACTTTCTCTCACTCTTACTTCCTGTTTCTGTTGTGCCTGTAATTCAAAGAGTCAGCCTTGTCACACTGTGTCACGCTGAATATCCCCGAGAACTACGTTAAGGGTACATGTGTCTGTGGAGTGCTCAGCCACTTGCACTTTAATTTCACGAGAAGGCTGTTCCGTTGATTGGATCAACTGGAACCCTCGACATCGTAAGCAACGGAGTGCCAACACATATATAACTTCTACAATACACAAAATATTTTAATAATCTTTTTTTATACAATTCCTAATAATATTTAATTACAAAAATATGATTTTTTAAAACATTGAATGGCTAGGAGGCATCCAGCCAAGTAAAATAGGAACTGAAAGAGTCCATAGGTAAAAAATGGTTGAGAAACGCTGAGTGGGGTTAGATCATTAGATAGTATCCAAATCTCTGCTTTTGAGTTTAAATCCCTTTGAGGGTCACTAAGTCTGGTATCAATCAAAGGCAGTGGACTGGCGGTATTGTTTCATCATTGGATATGTTATATTTGATCTGGCTGTTTCTGTTCCGAGTTCAAATTCTAGGTATCAATTGCCAAGGTTAACCACCTAATTATGGGAACACCCCTTCCAACCTGCAATTGGACATCATAGACAAGTAGGCCTATAATGAGCGTAGATAAGATAGCTGAGGTTTTGATCTATGATTTATGATATTCTATCCGTAAATATCCTACCCTTTTCTGCTTATTTCTTTTTGGTCATGTTTTACCCAAACTAGATTTCCAATGTGCTTCTTTTCAAGTTTGACTCAAGGAATATTTAACTGACATTTCTAGCAAATTTGATGACCTTATGGATTCTCAGTCATTGACTTCATAAAAGAAAATGAAATAATTATTTCTAACAGGGTCAATTAATGCCTTCTGAATGAGTTTAGTGGATAGAAACTATATGAAGACTGACATACATATAATAGGAACAGGCACAGCTGTGTAGTCAAGAAGCTTAATTTTCAAGCATGACGTTTCAGGTTCAGATGCATAGTACAGCACCTCGGACAAATGTCTCTTACTACAATTATAACCAAAGACTTGCAAGTGGATTTTGCACTGGTGGATAAAAATTCTTTATTTATGAGTTAAGGTTACCATTGGTTTCATGTTAAGGGAAGTCCCTTAACAATTATCTAGCCTGTTACATAGAACATTAGTTGTCATCTCTATTTTGGATTAAACACACACACACACGCACATATATATATTATATATAAATATCTTTAGATAGATTGATAGATACATTAGGAGGTGCTGAAAAGTTCCTGGTTTTGGGTAAAAGAAAATACAGGGGGATCAGTTAATTACTATTTTCTTCAAGATATTCCCCTCTCAGGTTCACATGTATTGTTGTGGCCCACCAGTTTTTTTAAGCCCTGTAAAAGAACTCAGTAGGTTAGGGCCTCCAATCAGGCCTTTTGCGATACCTGTAAAGCCAGGAACATTTCAGCACTGCCTTGTACATATGTATATATTAAACAGAATATTTACCAGCATATTCATTCTCTTATAGCTAGTTAGCTGGCTGGTTGGCAGGATGGACAGATGGATGTGCATGTGTGAGTGCGTCTTTGTTTACATTTAAGCATATTCAGAAATTGCTCAGTTACAGCATTGGTGCACTTGCTATTTTCTTTAGCAATAGGTCAGTCATCTGCTGGCACTGTGCTTTCAAAGACATATGTGGAGTAGAAAAAAATCTTACGTGGGAAACAGGTAAGAGTTAGCTAAAGGAAGAGCATCCAGTTGTTAAGCAACACCTCAATGAATTGCATTCATTCGATCCATGCTTGCATGACAAAACAGATGTTGAATGAATAAAAGAATGGTGGTAGATCTGGCGTAAATAATAGAGAATCTAAACTAAATGCAATTTCTATCTTTTCAAAAGATATACATATTTCCTACATTAATTCCTAGTGAGCCTTATATTACAAAAAATTAGGTTAAGCAGCCAACATATTTAATATTCACATGTGTATAAGACATTATATATTATGAAACACATATCAATTCCTTAGTCTGAGAAATGTAAGCATTTACCATGAGAATTTCTTTGCTATATATATATATATATATATATATATATCCTGTTATACCTATTTATCTATCTATCTATAGATATCCTTTTATATATATGTGTGTGTGTGTGTATTTACCATGGCATATATCACATTATACTCATTCTTTTACTGACAGTGTATTTTTAAAGAGAAGAAAGTTTAAAAATCTTAGATATGCATGAAATAAAAATATAAAGAAACCATCTAGATTCAGTTAAAAATGATACCTGAATGAAAAGCATGAAGAACAGATATGATACACATATGCATATGCATACATATATATATGCATGCATATATGCATATAGTTATGTGTAAATGTGTGTCTATCTTATATATATATATATATATATATATATATATAACTATATACATACACACACACAACATAAACATCTATAAATACATAAATATATAATATAAATATATATATAAATGAATAATTGAAAATGAATAAATATATATGCGTATTCAACTATCTATCTATATATATGTGTGTGTGTATGCATACATAAATACATATGTACATATACAAATATATATATGTATATATATATATATATGCACACACATATATCTATGTATTTATGTATGTATGCATATATATGCATGTGCACTCACAAATACATATACATGCATATTTACATAACTAATATATTGCACAAAAATGTGTGTGTGTATATATATATATATATATATATATATATATATATGTGTGTGTGTATGTATACGTGACTTGGGTTTCAAATATAAAGCAGCTTCCCTCCCTACTCCATCACCACCCACACCCTGCAACCCTCCCCACAAAAACAACAAACAGAATTATAAGAATTTATTGATAAGTTATCAGTATATCTCTGTAAGGCAACAGCAATACTTATATCATATGTTAATAAGTATACTATGCCTTTCACAGATAAATAAAATGTATTTTATACCTTTGTGAATTTGCATTGTGTACTTGCTTTTCTGTCTTTTAATTGTATTAGATCAACTTATTGAAGAAGAAACACTGTCCCTGAGCAATTTGACAGCATAAAAATACATGGCTATATTTCTGAGTGTGTATATATACAGGTTTGTATGCAAAAGAAAGAGAGAGAGAGAGAGAGAGAGAGAGAGAGAGAGAGAGAGAGAGAGAGAGAGAGA
>NC_068981.1:102062721-102063292 GCF_001194135.2 Octopus bimaculoides
ATATATATATATATATATATATATATATATATATATATATATAGCACCTCATATGAGTGTATATTTTTAATTATGAATGCATGTGTGTGTTGGTGTGTGTTTATCTGAGTGTTTATGCGCGTATGTGCATGGATGTATGGTTAGATTGGTATTGATTACTGAGCTTCAGTTTGGTTTTGAAAATAACTTTTCCACACTTTTGTGGAAATGATCAGATAAATTAGTGTGATAAAACCGAAGAGTACAAAAATACACAATACATACAAGTCTACTATTTTCGTAATTTCATTCTGTTGGTGGAAATAATGATGGAACTATTTCTTTTTTTATAACTTTATTTTTAGTAACGAGAAGAAAAAAAAAGAACAAACACAAAAGTAGTAAAGAATTAAATATAAAAAAATTATTTAATGTTTGTAGCTAATGTTATTTGTGTACATTCATGCGTATATAAGTGTACATGCATGCACCCACACCTATCAATCTGATTATTTCTCTGTCTCTCTCTCTCTCTCTGTATGTATGTGTGTGTGTGTGTGTATGTGTATATATATATATATATATATATATA
>NC_068981.1:102063302-102064006 GCF_001194135.2 Octopus bimaculoides
ATAGAGAGAGAGAGAGAGAGAGAGAGATGGTGGAGAAGCAGCTAGCTGCATCTATTATCCAGATGCCTCTTATTTGTGACTTGAAGCTGATGTTTAAATGTAGTCAAAGCTAATAGATGTGTGATGACTTCATCTGTCAGAGTAGAGAAACAATCTGTTTAATATTGGCTCTGAAGCAATAAATAATCTGTTTGTTGATATATTCAGATAGTCTGATAATAGAAAAATAGTCAAGGAGCATAACTGGTAGAGACAATCAGATGGAAATATTGACAATTTGTATTCTGTCACCTACAAGTGAATTGGGACTGTCACTTAACTTTCAAACAAACTGAGATCCTATCATTTTGAAGGAAAACATTTGATAATATATTGCTACATAGGTGTGGCTATGTGGTAAGAAGCTTGCTTCCCAACCACATGGTTCCGGGTTCAGTTCCATAGCATGGCACCTTGGACAAGTGTCTTCTACTATAGCTTTATGAGTGGATTTGGTAGAAAGAAACTGCAAGAAGCCCATTGTATATATGTATGTATATATATACCGTTGACTGAACACTATTCAATTTTTTTTCTCCGTGTTTTTCTCCTCGTCTCCGTATTCTTTCTGTTGAAGAGCGTAGCTCGAAACGTCAAAGACTTTCCGTATTCCCGAGCGTCATACTAATACATCCTTTTGTTATTTACACCACATGTCCTCGTCT
>NC_068981.1:102064016-102066674 GCF_001194135.2 Octopus bimaculoides
ATCATCATCGTTTAACGTCCGCTTTCCATGCTAGCATGGGTTGGACGATTTGACTGAGGACTGGTGAAACCGGATGGCAACACCAGGCTCCAGTCTGATTTGGCAGAGTTTCTACAGCTGGATGCCCTTCCTAACGCCAATATATGTATGTATATATCTATGTGTGTGTCTGTTTGTACCCCTGCCATCACTTGACAACTAATGCTAGTGTGTTTACATCCTCGTAACTTAGCGGCTCGGCAAAAGAGACCAATGGAATAAATACTAGGCTTACAAAGATTAAGTCCTGGGGTTGATTTTTTTCAACTAAAACCTTCTAAAGCAGTGCTCCAACATGGCCTGAGTCAAATGACTGAAACAAGTAAAAGAATTGATGTAGGCATGATTGTGTGGTTAAGAAGCTCTCTGTGCAACCAAGTGGTTTTAAGTTCAGCCCCACTGTGCAACATCTTGGGAAAATGCTTTCTACTATAGCCCTGGGCCAATCAATGCCTTGTAAGTGAATTGAGCAAATTAGGGAGATGGTAACTGTGTAGAAGCCTGCTGTGTATGCCTAACTTTTCTCTCAATACACTAGTGCTTGTCACATATGTACAGCGACATTGCACTTCTAGCAGAGTATACCAGCCTTGTTCCTCTCGTTTTCATATATCTTCAACATTCAGGGCCCATGTAACAGTGCAGTTCATATGCAGTTCAAATTCGATGACAGCACCACTTGACTGGCATCTGTGCTAGTGGAGCGCTAAGAGCACCATCCGAGCATGGTCTTTGCCAGGGCCGCTGACTGGCTCCTGTGCCGGTGGCACGTAAAAAGCACCATTCAAGCATGCAGTTCATATGCATGCATCATACAGTCTTCCTTTCACTCAGAAGTAAAAGCTCTCTGAACTTTCTCCACCCTATTCTTATTCTAGCTATTACACTTTTGATACATCTTTTTTCACTGTTAATTAGGTCACCTAGATAGCAGAAATTATCTACTACTTCTGGTATATTTAAGGAAATCAGTTTCCCATGTATCTATAATATTTATGGCTCTTGTGCATCTTCTACAAACAAAAACTATTTTCTCTGTTAACCTTCCTATTATTCCACTGCACCTCTTGTGTGTCCATAGCTTACACCGGTTACATTGAATGGAATTTTTACCTACATCTTTTCTACATATCTAACCTGTAGTGGGTAGGGTCCTGCCTGATTTCTTGCTTATTAGGTCCTTGGTCTTTGATAACTGTAAGACCCTTTGACTCCAGATTTTGTTTCCACACCTGGAATTTCTTTTGTAGTTCTGTTACAGATTCTGCTTTGAGGACAAGATCATCAGCATATAGTAATTCCCATGGGCTTCCAGTCTTAAATACCCCTGTATGTCTTGGAGGACAATAATGTATAGAAGGGGGGTGAGGATCAAGCTTTGGTGAAACCTACCTATACCCTAAATTTGTCACTGTGCTCATGGCTAATTTTTACCTTACTGACAGTATCTCTGTACATGACCTGTACTGCTTTCACAAGCAATTCATCAATTCTTAGCTTCCTCAGAGACCATCATATCACATGGCAAAGTACTTTGAAGAAGGATTTCTCCAGATCAACAAATACCAAGTACAATGGGTTGTTCTTAGCTAAATACTTCTCTTACAGTTGCCTAACAATGAAAATAGCACCTGTGGTGCTTCTTCCCAGGACAAAGCCAAACTGCATTTCATCTAATCTAATTCTGTTCCTAATTAATAAGTCTTATGCTTGTGTGACTGTATGTCTCTGTTGCTGTTGGTGATAATTGTAGATAAACTATTATAATCTTTAATTCCTCAACAGAGCACTACTCATAAATGTATAAATATGTGTGTGTGTGTGTGTGTGTGTGTGTGTGAGTATGTGTGTACTGTATAATCATATTATTATATAATTGTATAGTTACGATGATATGTCAGGATTATTGAAAGAGCATAAGAATATGACTATTTCAAATAATAATATTGTTTTCCACTTGAAATATATATGTGTTGAGGAAAGTGAAATCGAAATCAAATTTGATGGCAGCACCACTTGACTGGCATCCGTGCTAGTGGAGCGCTAAGAGCACCATCCGAGCATGGTCTTTGCCAGGGCCACTGACTGGCTCCTGTGCCGGTGGCACATTCAAGCATGATTGTTACCAGCGTCGCCTTACTGGCATGTGAAAAACAACATTCGAGTGAGGTCGTTGCCAGTGCTGCTGGACTGGCTCCTGTGCAGGTGGCATGTAAAGAACACCACTTGAGCATGGCCGTTGCCAGTACTGCCTGACTGGCCTCATGCCGGTGGCACATAAAAACACCCACTACACTCCCAGAGTGGTTGGAATTAGGAAGGGCATCCAGCTGTAGAAACTCTGCCAGATTAGATTAGAGCTTGGTGCAGCCATCTGGCTTGCCAGTCCTCAGTCAAACCGTCCAACCCATGCCAGCATGGAAACCGGACATTAAACGATGATGATGATATATATATATATATATATCCAGATAATACATACACACATATATATATATACATACAACCACACACACACACACACACACACAAATATGCATACAACCACACACATATACATACAACCACACGCACATATATACATACATATACACGCATACACTCACATATACATGCACT
>NC_068981.1:102066684-102074226 GCF_001194135.2 Octopus bimaculoides
ACATGCACTCTCTGTGTGTCTATCTCACACACATTTGGTGATTCTATACACAGTCAAAGAATTACATTTGAAGGAGTTATGATCTACATTTATCACTGGCAACAAATATTACTCTCATATTTTGTACCTCAATGAAGAACAAATTCATTTGCACTATTATTATTCATTGACAACTTTTAAGGTTCCTGATATTTAGTTGGTCAATCCTGATTATCTATTCAATTAGATATGTTAATCTAAATACATTAGATATGTTAATCCCTTTATCATTTGTTGCACTAAATAATCTAAATTATATTTTTAACGAGGTTATTAATAGAATGAAAAACTGTTCTGTTTATCTAAGGAACAAACCAAGCTTGTTTAAGATGGGAATATTTACTATGACTGCTTCTACCATCATTACAGTGTATGCTTTTAGCCATATATCATCATCATCATCTCATAATAATTATAATCCTTTCTATTTTGGCACAAAGCCTGAAATTTTTTGGGGGTGGGTTAAGTTGATAATATTGATCCCAGTACTCAACTGGTATCTTTTTTTATTGAGTCTGAAAGGATGAAAGCAGAATTTGAGCTCAGAACGTAAAGACAGATGAAATGCTGTAAAACGGTTTCCAATTTTGGTAAAAGCCAGCAGGTTTGGGAGAGGAATTAAGTTCATTAAATCGACCCCAGTGCTCAATTGGCTCTTATTTTATTGACTCTGAAAAGATGAAAATCAGAATCTACCTTGGTAGAAGTTGAACACAGAATGTAAAGACAGATGAAATGCTGCTAAGTATTTTGCCCAATGTGCTAATGATTCTGCTAGCTCACTTCCTTATTAACGATAATAATAATCCTTTCTATATATATATATATATATATATATGTATATATATATATATAGATAGATAGATAGATAGATAAATAGATAGATATATGTATATATGTATGCATATAGATATATGTGTGTGTGATGTGTGTGTGTATGTTTGCATACCCTTGTTCCATGATAGTTATAAATGAGTGTTACTGTCATATAAGTGGTATCATTTATTTCCAATATTCTGCAAAAAATGCAGGGAAATATTACCTTGCTTGGAAGCAGGGTTGGTGACAGAAAGACCACGAAAAATCTGCCTCAATAAACTTCATAAAGCCCATGCAAGCATAGAAAAGTGAACAATAAAACAAAGACGATGATGATGAATCATATTTTTTTTAGAAAATAACAGGTTTTAGGAGTACAAATTATTTTCTTTCCTTTAGTTTTTTACTTTCTGAAAAGCTGCTTTCTGAGATGGCAGTTAACCTCAATGCACCTTAACAACATAGAGAAGTCCTCCTTCTCTGCTATAAAGAAAACTAAGCCTGAAAAACACAAGAAACAAACAAAATAAAATCTAGTTGATTATAGTTAAATAACTGTTCTTCACAAGCTCTCTATATCTATGAAATACCAAAACACCAAAATTCTGTTCAGATTTGCAGAAATGCTCCACCCAGTTTTATGCCCCCCACCAAAAAACTTACAGAAAGAAATGCTATGTAAGATGGAGTCAAGTTGCATTTGAATAAACATAACCCGATACTCCACACCTAATAATCTCTAAAAATAAGAAAGAAGCCAATTAGGAAATATTTGTTCATAATAGTGGTACTTTACTGAAAGAACAACTGCTTACAATTAGGATTAATGCATTGTGGGCAAAGACAGAGATTAGTTGTTAACAAACAATTACCTATTTCATTCTTTTACTTATCTTGCAACAACATTTTTCCACATATTTATTCTCTCTCTCTCTTTCTCACACACACATGTATGCGTGTGAAAAAAAAAATATATACACATACACATTCACACACATACATACACATGTACACACATACATACACACAGAGGCATGGCTGTAGGTACCAGTGTTGTGTGGTAAGAAATTTGCTTTCCAACCAAACAACATGGTTTCAAGTATGGTCCCCTCTCTGTGGCACATTGGGCAAGTGACTTCTGTTGTGGGATTGAACTTGAAACCACATGGTTGGGAAGCAAACATCTCAACAACTCAATGTGTATGTAACATTACACACACACACACACACACACACACACACACACACACACACACACCATCATCATCATCATTCAATGTCTACTTTTCCATGCTCGTGTATTTCGAATGGAATTCAGTGAGGCAAATTTTCTCTGGTCAGATGCTTTTCCTGACGCTGACGCTCACCTATTTCCGGGCAAGGTAATATTACCTCATGGCCAGACCTGTTTTTCCAGGACATTGGATATGGTTTCCATTTGCAAGATTCTAATGTTGTTTCACTAGAGTGTCATCAAAAGCAGTCATCATACACATTGGTGAGATGAATAATCTCCATAACCCTAGGGTCAGTAAGACTCACTGAAGATGAACTAAGAGTTTTTCTCAAAGTTCAAAATTATGGTGATATGGGTATGTCTGGCTTTTTCAATTTTCGATTATTTTCATCATTGGTACAGGGTCTTAGGATTTTTATTCATTTGTGTGCTTTTACCTTTGTGTTTAAGTGAAAATTTGTGGTTTGGTATTTTGACTGCTATATTTAGCATGCCAGTACTGCTTGTTAGTACCCTTAATTATTAATACGTGTGTGTGTGTGTGTGTGTGTGTGTGTGTGTGTGTGTATACATGCTTTGTAACCTCCTTTTGTATAACAAATTTTTGTATTAGGTTTATGAGCTCTAGTGGTCAATAAAGAAAGGATTGCCATCATTGTCACTGTCGTCAACAGCCTCATTACTATTAATTATTAGTTTTGCTAAATATCTCTTCATCTGAATCATTTGTCAATGCAAACAGTTCTGGTTATATAAGTTGATAAATATGAAAGTTAGAAAGTGAGAATAATCATCATCATCACCATCGTCATCATCATCACCATCGTCATTATCATCACCATTGTCATCATCATCATTCACTACCACCATTATAAGTACCCTTATAAGCACCATCATTGCCACCACCACCATCATCATCCAGGTATTTTATGATATAGTTATTTTTTAAAAAATGTGCCTGTACTTGCAGTTGGTATCTGTCAGGACCTGTCAATTTAAATCAAGCACATTAATTACAGCAATTAGACTCACAATGTATTTTATTCTTAATTCCAATCTTCCACCATCACTTCCAGAAATTTTATAATTTCTTTTCCTTCTTTTTCTTTTCTTTCTTTTTTTGTTTGTTTTCTCATTTTCTTTCTTTTCTATTTTCTCTGTTTTGCAATCAGCTATACTTCTAGAGATTAGCCAGTAATAATTAGAAGCAAAGATTATCATCATCATCTTTGTCATCATCATCATCATTATATTTATAGCTCATTTAGTGCATGAGTCTGACAACGAAACTATCAGGTCAAAAATAATGTGGGGGAGATGAAAGCTCTTTTCAGATGATTAAATTTCTGACCTTCCAGTATATAGAGCAGCCTGCCAGGGAGATTCAATAATATCTAAACACCCTTGTTTATCAATGATTGTTCGAAGCAAGGTAGTAAACAATGAATTATATAGGTGACTTCATGCTAGACTAACGAGATTTAGAAAGAGCACAATGGAAATGTAATTAGCTAATTTTCTTTTCTTATCAAACACAGTTTAACTGAAAGGCATTTACAATACTCGGTGGGAACTTCGCAAATACTTAATTTAGTTTCTCAGACCAAAGCTGAAGCAAGTTTAAATGATGTGTGAAAAACTGACATGACCACCATCAGTAGTAATCTCAACAGATACAATTCAATAATTCACTTGTCTGAAAATTGCTATGAAGCCTTTTGGAAAGTGCTTAATTATGTCTCTGGTTAATTGACTGCATACAAATGACATGGCTTCAAGTGTCACTTTGTTTAGGTAACTTAAATGGATTGTACTGGTTTGCATAATAAGATGAAAGCAAGTAATGTCATTAGATAACTTATTAATCAAGTTTTTCCCTGAAGTTAAGGGCTTCAATTATGTCCCTAATTTATTCTGGATTTTTCCCTTCATTTATTTATTTATTTATTTATTTTTACATTGTATTGCAGAACACCAGATATATTATCCTCACCCTATACTTAAGAGGTAGAGAAAGAGGGAGAGAGAGTGAGAGTGAGAGTTAGAGAGAGAGAGAGTTAAAGAGAGAGAGAGTGAGAGAGTGAGAGGGAGAGAGAGAGAGAGAGAGAGAGAGAAGGAGGAATATAACGTAATTTTCTTTTATCTGTCCTAAACAGATTTTCCCCTCCTCCATTGTACAGATACAAATCCTATTATATCAAGCAACAACATTTCTCATTTTACATCTATTTTTCACATGCTGCTGTATAAAATATAGACGTGAAAGACTATAACAATGATATATATATGCATGGACGTATGTATGTGTGCCTTTATGCATGTATGTATAATTTCTCTTTCAGTTTCTACAAACCACCAGAAGGTAGACCTCTGCCACCCTAAGTAGTACATTAATTCAATGCAGCGAAACAGCACGTGTCTCCTTCTAAATGTTTGTAAAGTATAATGAGTTAAACAATATCAACAATAATTCACACAGAGAGAAGTAATAGTTTCCAGTTGTAACATCCATAAAAGCAAGGTTTTAGTCAAACATATAAAAGTAATGTGCATGGCTCAGTGGTTAGAGTGTCAGGCTCACAATCGTGAGGTTGTGAGTTTGATTCCCAGACTGGGCTGTGTGTTGTGTTCTTGAGCAAGACACTTTATTTCACATTGCTCCAGTTCACTCAGCTGTAGAAATGACTTGTGATGTCTCTGGTGCCAAGATGTATCAGCTTTTGCTTGGACTTATGCCTTGGAAGGGAACTTTCTTGGTGCAATCCCATGGTCATTCATGCCTGAAATGGGTTTTTAATATAAAAGTAATGCTGTATGTGAATGTGTTTGGAAAGTCTGTAGTGCAATTCAGATGTTCACCATCATCGTTTTAATGTCTGCTTTTCCATGTTTGCATGGATAAGGCAAAAATTTATTGAGGTGGATTTTCTATGGCTGGATGCCCTTCCTGTCACTAACCCTCTCTTGCTTCCAAGCAAGGTAATATTTTCTCATGACCAGACATGTTTTCACGGAAGATTGGGAGCAAAGTTTACTATTTGCATATCAGTGACATTTGTTTATAGCTTTAAGGCAAGGAGACAGTAACACCCGACTCTCCACCCCCACATATATACACGTTTGTTGTCGACAGTCCATCAGTATTCAGCGATGACAAAGTCTGTGTTCTCAGTGATGAGAGTGCATGTGACTGCATGCCTAGAGCTGGAAGCACACAGGTGCCCACAAGTTTCACAATGATGATTTGTTGTCTGGATTGAGGCAGATGCTGCCCTGTGACATCTGTCTCTTGCAGCAGTGAGATGCTGTCACTGATCCTCCTTAAAGGCAGCTACTGCTTGTGAGGTGAGAGACCTCCACACAGATCTGTTTGCAGCAGAGGCTTCAAGTTTGTTTGGGACCAATGCTGCTCCCTTTGAGGTTGTTTTCAGGGTGTCCTTGTACCTCAGTTTAGGCCTTCTTTGTTTGCATGAGCTCACTGTACAACAGGTGTGGGCACACAACCACACACACACACAAGTGGACATCTATGGACTATTGATAAGGAGTTTGCAAATTCAGTACTTAAGATACACTTTCAACTTCATACCCATTATTATTGGAGTAACAAGATACATACCAATCCATCTTGGGCAAAGTATGGCTGAACTTGAAATTTTGGGGAGAGAATGCAAGTCCTTAATTCATACACTACAACTGATCACAGAATCTGAAACTATAAAAGTCTGCAAGGCCTTCTTAAGATTTAAAGGAGATAGTTAAATCAAGATACTTTCCTTCACAACCTTGCTAACTAGTCGGTGGCCAGTCAACATTTACTCAAAATTATAAAAAGACACACACACACACACACACACACACACACACACACACACACACACACACACACACACACACACACACACACACACACACACACACACACACGGCAGGCTTCTTCCAGCTTCTGTCTACAAAATCCACTCACAATTCTTTGGTTTGCACAAGGCTGTAGTAGAAAACACTTGCCCAAGGTTCCTTCCAGTGGGACTGAACCTAAAACTATGTGGTTGGAAAGCAAACTTCTTATCACACGGCCATGTCTGGACCCATTCATGAAGAACAAATTCATTTGAGTCACATGTGTAGTAGATACATGAAATATTGCTGAAACTCATGTCAAAGGAAATCAACATAACATGGTTGATAACTTAGTGGAATCAAGATATGCTAAATCAATGTTTCATTTCAGTGAAAAGTGTCTTATATTAAGACAAGCTGATACAAGCATAGACAATAATTGATTCTACCATTCTAGCTTTAGCTCCTTTGGTAAGAGGAGGAATGTGAGAGAGTGAAAGGGATCAGAATGTGCTGATTTTCACTTATATAGTCAGTACATAGCTACCTGGGAGGTACTGTTTTTTCATTGGTGAGTGGAGAGGGAAGAGAGTTACAATTTTTTGAGTTCTACTTACATAACCAGTCTATAGCTAGTTGAGAGGTACTGCTTTTTTATCAGTAAAATAAACCAGTGAAAATTAGTGAATGACTCCAACTTCACCTACTTGCAGTATTGCAATACAAAATGCCTAACCCAATTTTGTCTTCCAGCCAACCAGAAGCAGCAATGTAGTTCTAAAACACTCTTCCTATTCCTGCCTATTATTACTATTTGAAAGTAAGGCAGCAAGATGGCAGAATCGTTAGCATGCCAGGCAAAATGCTTAGCGGTATTTCGTCTGTCTTTACGTTTTGAGTTCAAATTCCACCGAGGTTGACTTTACCTTTAATACTTTCAGGGTTGATGAATTAAGTACCAGTTGCATACTGGGATTGATCTAATCGACTGGCCCTCTCCCATCAAATTTCAGGCCCTGTGCCTCTGGTAGAAAGGATTAATATTTGACAGTTCAAACTTAACATTAACTGCAGTAGTCTCATTCATTGCTCTCACCTTCATCTCAATGAAAGAAAGAAAGAAAATAACTCCAGATACTTGCTTTTCCTCTTTCCTAGAATTACAAATGAAATAAATTGAAACTATGTTGCCATAGTTTTACAGATATAAATTAAATTTTTACATAACTTCTAATTGATATTTTTAGTCTTTCCGCTAAGCTTTTACATCTTACATTAATATATGAGATGATTTTAGATACACATGCATATAACTATTCTAAGAGTGCGTCCTGCCTTATCTTCAAAACGCCTAGTTTAGAATAGAGGCAGCTGATGAAGGAATAATTCCATAAGTGGCTTGTCTGTTTTCCTATGTGTTCGTTCTGTTTTCTGTAAACAAAGTCCATTTTTGTTTTTTATGTCCCTGTTCACTTTTCTGACGTCCTGTACTCAGGGTATGCATCTATATATACATGTAGATGTAGGTATGTACATACATGTATGTATACATGCATATGGTCATATATCATTTGTATTATTATATTATCGAACGCGACGCGTCCATT
>NC_068981.1:102076736-102081783 GCF_001194135.2 Octopus bimaculoides
TACAGATTAAAGTGCTTTGGGAATTACATAGACAATATTTTATGTAGGATATGAGCAGTTACCATGAGTAGTATTTATTTTAATTTCTACCCTTTTTGGATTTCCTGGTATCTGAGCCAGGTAGCAACCAGCCCCTTTTGCTATCATTTCTAGGGTACCAATGACAACAGGTATTGTTTTAGTCTTGAGGTTCCACATTTTGCCAATTTCTATTTCAAGATCTTTATACTTGCTCAGTTTTTGATTGGTCTTGATAGATACTTTTATGTTTATGTTTCTGTCGATTGGGACACTCATATCAATTATTATCATTATTATTATTATTATTATTACAGTTCTGCTCAGTCAGAGTTGACATGGAGCTCAACAGCAGCTATCCTAACATATTTACATAGAGCTAAACAACAAGTGTAATCCCTTAGGCCACAGTAGGTTTTATTTCAATACATACAAGGGTGGCTGCAAAAAGTTCATAGGCTGAGTGTGAATGAGTAATGTTTGAGCTGTAAAATCTTGCATGCATTAATTTCAACTCTCTTATTAATAATTTGTGAAGTTGCCTTGTAATTTGCAAGGCTAATGTTGAAAGAGATTAAAGTATGATGGGAAGAGTAGGGAAAGGTTTGTTGTAGGAATGAATTCATGGATACCTCAAATTTTACATAAATGGCTAATAGTGGTTGGAGTGGTACCAGAAAGAGAAATCATCTCACAGCTTCCTAATTAAGAAGAATGTATGTATTATTACAATTTTGGGAAAAATAAAAATAAAAACAAGAAAAGAAATTAAAATTCCCCATTTGATAATAATGAAACACACACACACATGTGCGCACACGTGCAAATAAAAAAACAATGACAATGAAACAGAATGGATTTAAATCAATATCTGAAGGCCAAATTCAAGAAGGATAAATAGAAAAGATGAACAAAAGAATAAATTTCTCTCCTAACTAGATTAAAGGAATTAACTTAAAAACATAACAATACTGTATGGTAAAGATCTTTCATGTTTCAAACATGTATGCATGCAACCATACGCTCAAAAATATTGTCTCAACTGAGTGAAGATGTAATAGAGGGAGAGGTGGGTATGTGTGTGGATGGATGGGTGGATAGATAGATCTTGAAAAGGAACACCAAAAAACATAGTATTAATACTCTATATACATGTGATTGGCAGACATCAGTTATGTGGGCATAAAAACAGTTATGTGAACAAATGCCACCAGTCCCATTTATTGGCATTTCTTGGCAAAAATACAGCACAAAGAAATATGAAGGTCCTTATATACACCAGCATAAAAAATAAGAACAGTAGGGTTAAAAGAGGAGAATAGAATAGAAAAAGAAGGAAGTGAGATGGTAAGTAGGTCTTTTGTATTGATTACAGATATATGTATGTATAAGTTTAGAGATAGAACTCAAAACATGAGTGTACATATATTTTTTTTTTATTTTGGTAGAAGGAACAAAGTGACTCAAGGGTCAAGAGTTTCATGAACTGTAACTTACTAAAACACAAAACTGACAGCCCTTGTGTCATTTAGTAAGTTCTGCTGCTTAAAAACAATACCACACACACACACACACTCATATATATATGGAGAGAGAGATACATAAATATGTACTTATATACATACATATACACACACACACACACACACACACACACACACACATACGCGAATGCAAAACTGTGAAATGAATTCATGCCACCAATGTTCCTTATTCTGAAAATTACTTTAGACAAGTTCATTATTCAAAAGTAAATCCTATGTGAACTTTTTTAAACATTTGGGTTCACATGGGATATTGGACGGACAGACACCCATACATTTGCATGCATTCATGCACACACACACACACACACACACACAGATATACACCTACAAATAAGCATAGACAATGCATAGCATTATAATTATTACTGAAACTTTTGAGAAGAAAAATTCCCTATGACTTAATAAGCTGTGAAAGGAGGGGTGAATTATTATTATTATTATTATTATTATTATTATTATTATTATTTCCAATAAATATCTATTCATCAAAAAGAAAGATATTCTTTTCCAATTTTGTTTTTTGTTCTGTTTTTATTATTATTGATATTATTTTGTTTCTGTGGTAAACTTTGCCAAAAGAACAAAGAACTGGTATATTATGAATAACGGAAGTAAACACACAAATATACAAATAAATGAAGAAATAAATAATATAATGAATTTATGTTCTCAAAAATATCAAAATTTGGCAGCAGTCCAATTTACCTGACAGTCTTCAAAAATTGTTTTGGTTCTTTCTTTTAAATATTTTTGCCAGTTAATTTGTATTATTTAATTATTTATGTAATTTTTATTTTTATTTTAAATTTTGCAAACAATTTATAATGGATTTAATATAATTTTAAATATTGATTTCTCTTGGCTATGAATAAACAACGCCAACAAGATTATATTTTTTGTAACGGAAGAGAGAGAAAGAGACAGTTGCTGGAAAAGCCCCAATGATATTGCTGGTACTTAGGATATGTTGCTGCTGTAGTTGTTGTTACTTGCCAGTGGATTATGTCCTTGGTATGACGAAACTACATCCAGTAGTGGGGCCCTAGTTTGGGAGTTCTGGGTATTTGAAGAAAGAGGAACCATCTCTTAGCCAATATTGTTCCCAAGTCTACCACTGACTTGAAGTAATAGCACCTGTCAGGGTCCCAGTTATAGGTTAATTCGCATATTAAGACTTGCCTACCTATGGATGTACAGACTGGATCTGATGGACTCTGCAGAAAAAAAAAACCTTTCATGGATCAACAGAGGGGAAGGTAGCTGCAGCAATACATTGTGGAGTGCAGAGATAAAGATTACGCAAGACATCTTGGTCATCTACTGTATCTACCTTCATCCCCATTCATCTTGTCCTAGTCTTGTCACTGGATTGAAGCTGGTCATGGATAAGAATATGAGGTTCATGGTGAGCAACTCTTCTTCATTTTAAAACAAAGTCACTGTGCAAGTCATCAATTATCCTTAAGGACGAACATGATATCAGTGAATTAGGAGAATCATTAGAGTTTAGGACATAATGCCTTGTGGTATTTGTTCTGTGTTTCTGCAATCCAGGTTTTGATCCTTGCTTTCCATCTTTTCAAGTTCAAAAAGTAACTAGTTCACAGTGGAAGATTGGTAGAAGAACACTGGACAAAATACCTTGTGGTATTTATTCAACCTTTGGGTTCTATGTTCTTGGGTGGTAGAATATAACCTGTCACCCAGTTTTGCAACACCACCTCTACTTCTTGGGATCCTTTAGCAGAACTGATTGCATGGCAAGCGTCTGGACCAAGTGTACAATTTCCCTTTCTCTTTCACCCTTCAATTTTCAAGTCCCTGAAAAATAAAGGGTAGTGGCCTCTACCTTTGCCTCTCCCTCCCTGACTAAACGATGAAAAATTCAAAAAGTTGTAATCAAACATGACCAAACAGACCAAGATGAAAGGCATGGCAACACTTACGCTCTCATTTTTTTTTCTTTTCATATTTAATATAATTAGAACTACATCTAATGTGTTCTTTGCTCTTTTGAGAATTTTAAAAATGATGTGTCATCCGGCTGTTATTTCTAGCAGGTTAAGCAACCACTCTGAGTCTCCCTTATTAACTCATCAACTCATTAGAGAGAGTTAGATGGAGAAGATATAGGAGAAAGAGGGGGAAAAAATGGAGGGAAGAGGTAGAAAGTGTAAAAAGAGATTGAGAAAATGGTGGTAAAGAGAAGATGAAATTAAGGAGGCTTGTATTTTACCCTGAGTGATTAACCATAAGACAGGTTTGTGCTTTTATTTCATTCTTTTATCTCTCTTCCAATTCAACTCCATTATGGATCCTTTCATATAAAGAAGTAATTTTAACTCTGTAAAGCGTTTCCAAACTATGATATATTACATCAATGAATGCCAGGCAACTAAACTACCAGCAGTTGAGATCAATTTGCATACATCATTTCTACAAATGATATCTTCTCAATCTTATTAACTGTAATTAAACTAGTAAGATTATTTCAGATCAGTGCTTTAAATTTTCTCCCACTCACTTTAAATATTTAATCAACCCTTTTATGATGACTAGGTTAATCTATCTCTTGCTGCAATTCTTGTGCTTGAAAAAAGAGACATCCAATCTCAGAAAGCATATTTGAATGTGTGTGGTGTGTGTATAGTATATGCGTGTGTGTGTGTAATATATGCGTGTGTGTGTGCGTGAATATGTATATGTTAGTATATTGTATTGAGATTTAGTTGTTTTCTTACAAGTTTTGTCATAATGACTCAGTTATTTTATATCTCATAGCAACGGTTCCATCTTTCTTAGTCAATCAGCATAATTTCAGTTTATCTCCAATAAATTAAAAATTCATTTAAAAAAGTATTTTGCAAGACTAGACGAAGATATAAAGTAGATTGAATTTAACCCCAATATCACTGAATTCTCTATTATCAACCCAAATAAAGCGGTTTGACTTAGCTACAAATAGTAGCCAAAGCTCACTTATATCAGACTCTATCATCATGAGAAAAAGGGAAGGACGCATGATGTTGTCCTAGATAGTTTGCCTAAAAAAAAAAAAAAAAAATAGATAGCATGGTCCTGCTCAGAATGCTTTTATCTATAAATTATGTTCCTTTAAGGCTGAACTGAGACTAAACAATAACACTGGTTGAAAGAAATGCAAGTTAACTCCATTGGATTTTCAACACAGACCTGTATGGCATGAGACTTAGTAGTGTAGTAAGGGTTCTCATCATCAAGGGTCAAAGACTCTTGTCATGCCTTCACTTAATTTAACAGATGTCATATACCAGAGGAAATTTTGTTTCTTTTCACACCTGCTCCCATGGAGAATGTGCCCCCACTCCACACTAACTACATTTTTGATGATACTAAATATTTAAAGAAATTTCTACCACTGGATACCGATAAGTTCCAGTATTATAAATACTGGAACTTACAGGCATATATATATATATATATATATATATATATATATATAT
>NC_068981.1:102083264-102088041 GCF_001194135.2 Octopus bimaculoides
CTGACTGGCCTTGTAGGGTTTTCGAGCGAAATCATTGCCAGTGCCCCTGGACTGGCTCTTGTGCGGGTGGCACATAAAAGACACCATTTTGAGCGTGGCCGTTTTCGTGCGGGTGACACGTAAAAGAACCCACTACACTCTCTGAGTGGTTGGCGTTAGGAAGGGCATCCAGCTGTAGAAACTCTGCCAAATTAGATTGGAGCCTGGTGTTGCCATCCGGTTTCACCAGTCCTCAGTCAAATCGTCCAACCCATGCTAGCATGGAAAGCGGACGTTAAATGATGATGATGATGATGATGATGATGATATATATATACATATGGCAACACTGGACTAAGGCTAGGGTGTTAGAATGTATAACACCAGCAGTACCATCATCTCACAGATGTGAACCCGACAGAAGATAACAGGCCTTCATATAGTAATTCAATGGATGATTACCCTGGAATGATTTTAAAACACTGTCCTCTAATCTAGGGTTAGTTTTTGTCATAGACAGGGCCATGGGGGCCTCTGAAGACTGAAAAACAAGGAGATGAATAAATATTATAAATAAAACTAAGATGGCTTTTAAACTTTTAAAACTTGTCCAGGACACTGAGCATGGTTGCGTACTCTGTTGTTTTTATTAATAAAGAGGAGGAAGAGCACAAAATTTTTTCACAAATATTTAGGGGTGAGAAGCCTTGTATATTTCAGTTTGAGAACCACTAGTCTAAGATGCCACACAGTCAGATCAAACCTGAAGCCATGCAGTTACAAAACAAACTTCTTGACCACACAGCCATGCCTGAACCTCAAACAACATTACAAAAACTTGTTTCCGAGTTCAATTCCTGCCAGATTCAGTGTATTTTCTTTATTCTATTGCTCCGGGAGTTAATGAACTAATAATAATAAACTGTGATTGGTTCAGTCAATCATACCTGTTTCTGATGAGAAAGACTGGATTAGACAGAACTAAAAGAAAGCCAACATTAAATAGATTCAGATTTAAATTGATTGAAGTATTTTGGGAAAAGAAATTAGTTTCTATTTGAAAATTAAGAAAACAAAACAAGAAAATTCTTACAGATTTGAAGACAACTGAAATTTGTTTTGCATGAAAAATTAGGTTAGTTATATAAGTTGTTCAATATAGTTCTCCCAGTGGAGAATTTCAAATATAGTTAGCTGGAAGATTTTCCAGTTTATTCAGTTTTTAGACTTTAAATGAGATTCAAATGTAAATAAAGTTGAGTCTAGACTAGGACAATAAAAAAAAAAAAATCATTTAAATGTTAGTATCTATAAAATGTCCAGTGTTCTCCTTCACTTTAAATATGCAACAATGTCATGTTATTTCTTGACCAAAATATGTATCAGAAACATACATAGAATACCAGGTTCACCTGTTTCTAAGTTTCCCTTTTCTTCTTTACATTTATAATATTTTCTTGTCATTACTCAGGTTGTAAGCTGGCAGAATCGTTAGCACACCAAGCAAAATACTTAGCGGCATTTTGTCCATCTCTGGGTTCAAATTCCACTGAGGTCGACTTTAACTTTCATCTTTTTAGGGTCAATAAAACAAGTAGTAGTTCAAAACTTGGATCGATTCAATCAACTTATCTCGTCCCCCAAAATTGCTGGCCTTGAGCCAAAAGTTGAAATCAATATTTCTGTTATCACTATTATTATCGTCACTGCCACCACAGCCGTTGCTACTGTTAACATTTCAATGATCAAATTTCCGTACTAGATGGGTGAGATGGAATTCATTGAGGCAGATATTCTATGACTGGATGTCCTACCTTTGCAAATTATTACTTCTTTCCAAGCAAGGTGATATTTTTCACTATAACCAGACATGTTTCCATAGAAAATTGGAAACATAAATGACAATGCTTGTATGACTAATACCTGTTCACAACTGTCAGTAAGGAGATGAATGCAACAGTATAGGAAGGAAAGCAGCAGGATAATAAACCTGTAGATGTGAAAATAGGGAGATGATGTGCAAGGTGGGAAAGTGGAAAGTGAAAGATGTTCAGGGACAGAGATGGTATTCAGAGGTATGAAGGGGTGACTGTAGTGAGTGGAGGACAAAGGTGAGAGGGGGCCATTGATGACAGATGTGACAGGGCTTTGAGAGTGATAGCAGATAGAAGAGAGTGTTAAATATGAGGTATGGCACTTCCTAAGGTGTAGCTCAGAGGAGAGGAACAAATACCTGAAGGCACAGAAAGGGGTAAGCAGTGGAAAATAAAATGGAGGACAACATTGAGAATGAGATAGATGTTCATAAAAATGGTTCCAGTGAGAGCGTGAGATATCTGGTGGCACAAAAAGAAGAAATATTTGCAGATAATGCTAGTATATCATTACAGCACCTGAATAGTGCCACTGTAAGAAGAGTGATGTAAGGATGGATATATGGAATATGGGAGATGGGTATTAGGAAGGTGGTGAAAGCTTGATAAGAACAGAGTATTCAGACTAGTATCCTGATCTTGGTTGTCACAGAATTTTTCAGCTGTTACACCCTCTGACTCTCTTCACGTATCTACTGTATTCAATAACATTGTTGGAATTTCAAACTGAAACTTTTCATCAAATCACATTTAAACCATTTGTATATTTATGGTACCACTTACTTGTTCCAGTGTTTCTATAAAATATTACAATTGCAGGGGTTACACTTGTCTGGCAAGTAATTTAATCTGAGACTGTGTTGAAGCTAAAGCAATTACAGCAAGGAAAACTCACATTAGCTATTCCATAATACCTAAAAACTGTTAACTTCACCTAAACATTTATTATTTGGTGTCAAAATTTACATAACACTAACTGCAACATGGTCACTGATACAATTCCACTACAGTATATACTATATATATATAGAACACACACATGTGTGTGCTATAAATTGCTGTAACATAACATATATACAAATATATAAGCTAACACTTGATACACTAAAATTAGTAGTCAAATCTCTTTAAATAACACACTATCATCATGAAATAAAGGTACATTAAAAATTGTAGTCCTTGATATGATGGTCACATTTGAAATACCTTCTATCGAAAGCATGCTTGATCAAGGCTGACCTGGGGCTAAATAGCAGCAGCAATATAAGATTTAACCAACTTTACAGAGTCACCATATTTCTGCTTTGAATAACAAGTGTTTTCCACACTGATATGAACTGTCACATTAAGTGTGACTGTGTGTATATAGATATATACATATATATGTGTAATACATGCATGCATATGTGTGTGAGTGTGTATCTATGTCTTTATTGCCTATAAATGTATCATATAGGTCATATGTCTTATCACACTGATGATAAAATAAACCAGAGATAACACAAGATTATAAAACAACCATTTGTCATAAGTTTTTATATTTTATAGAAAATCTATAATACTAAGCTGTCTGTCTGTCTGTCTGTCTATATACATACATATATATATAATGCATATATATACTAACTCTGAAGTCTGGTGATCTCTAAGAAAACTAACTGTACATGAATTGTTTGTAATATCTGTGGAAGCCATGTACAGAGATGCTATTAGCAAGGTAAGAATTGGTTATGAAATCAATGAAGAATTTTGTAAGCTGATAATTTTTCATCAAAACATAGTTCTCAGTCACCTCCTCTTTATTCTAGTTCTCCAGACTATAACAGAAGAGGCTAAAACTGACTACTTGTAAGTACTCTTGTTTACTGAGGATCTAGTAACTATAGTTGAAATCTGCTGAAGATTCAGAGAAGGATTTCTGAACATAGATACAAAGCCAAGAAACAAAAGGCAACAAAGTAGACCTAGCAAAGACTTGAGTCTTAGCTGACAACAAAGAAAGCAGAATTGTACTGCCATCTGAAAATTGACCATCTGTGGTATACAGGAAAGAAGTAGATAGGAGCTTCTTCATACATGGTGTCCAATATAAACTGTGGGTGCACAAGAAATGTAATGGGATTACAAATAAGTGCAAGCACAAACAGAAAGAGACTTTGTATATCATCTTCAACATTTACTGTCTTTTTCTGTGCTGGCATAAGTTGGATGGCTTGACAGGAACTGGCAAGGTCAGGGACTGCACCAAGTTCCATAGTTTGGTTTGGTTTGGTATCGACAGTTGGATGCCCTTCCTAACACCAACTACTTTACAGAGTGTACTGGGTGCCTTTTACATGTCACCTTTGTTTTAAGATTTCAATTCTGTTGTGGTGGGCGGGTCTTCTTGAGTACAGCAATGCCCCACACATCTTGTTCCTCTGTCATCTCTTTTGTAAGGAGATGATAAATGATATATATTTGTGTGTGTGTGAATGTTGACCAAAGCCCTGTGAGTGAAAGTGTTTGTATTGCCTATGGCTCATCAGCTACTTTGTACTTGTTGAATGACATGTTCAATAAAATATCCCTTATTTGAAAAGCAGTTAAAGGTTAGTGATAAGACACTAAAAAACAATACCTCAATATTATATTTGTCTAATCCATGCTGAGATGGAAAAACGAGCATAAAGACATTCACA
The DNA here is from genome assembly GCF_001194135.2 of Octopus bimaculoides. Classification (NCBI taxonomy): domain Eukaryota; kingdom Metazoa; phylum Mollusca; class Cephalopoda; order Octopoda; family Octopodidae; genus Octopus; species Octopus bimaculoides. Next base: position 102,087,799 of record NC_068981.1, read on the forward strand.
GGAACAAACATACACATGCACATGTGGCGGTGGGGTAACTTACTATTTATTTGTCTATATTGGTTTATTGATGATGTGTCATTTTAAGTCTCACATGTTAGCAGCTCAACAGATAAGAGTTCAATTAAAATCAGTACTGGGATCCTTATGATCAACTAAAAACTCCTGTATGACAAAAACCAGTAAGAGAATTTAAAAAAAAAATCATGTATTCATATATATATATATATATATATATATATA